>NC_092731.1:6568258-6766537 GCF_047496885.1 Scyliorhinus torazame | reverse complement strand
CAGATCATTCCATACATGAAAAACATAGGACGTGCACAAATACGCAATGTAAATACATGGACACAGGCGTCAGATGACGCATACGGAGTGTGGTACTACTCAGCAGAGAAGATTGTAGAATTTACAGTGCAGGAGGCCATTCGGCCCATCGATCTTGCACCAGTCTTTGGAATGGGCACCTACTTAATCCGCCACCCTATCCCAGTAACCCCACCTAGCTTTTTTGTGCACGACGGGGCAATTTATCATGGCCAATCCACCTAACCTGCACATCTTTGGACTGTGGGAGGAAACCAGAGCACCCGGAGGAAACCCACGCACATGTGTGAGGAAATCTTGTTCGGTGAATTGGACATTCTGAATTCTCCCTCTGCATCCGAACAGGTGCAGGAATGTGGCGACTAGGGGATTTTCACAGTAACTTCATTGCAGTGTTAATGTAAGCCTACTTGTGCCAATAATAAAGATTATTATTACAAATCAGTTCAGTCCATTCCTCAGTAATGTATTGAAGAAGGAAGACTTTCATTTCTGCGACACCGTTCGCCACCACAGGACAAAGGACTTTAGGGTCAAAATGTACTCTTGAAGTCACAGAATCCCCTCAGTGCAGAAGGAGGCCATTCAGCCCATCGGGTCTGCGCCGTCCCTCTGAAGGGACCCTAGGCCTACTCCCTCCGCCTTATCCCCGTGACCACATCTAACCTGCAGATTTTTGGATTATGGGAGGAAACCGGAGCACCCGGAGGAAACCCTTGCAGACACGGGGAGAACGTGCAAACTCCACACAGGTCACTCACCCGCGGTGTCACGTGAGAGTACCTTTAAAAAAAAAAAAATGGGTGTTTATCAAATAGTTGTAGTGGGTGTACCTTTAAGAAATGGGTGTTTGGCAAATAGCTGCAGTGATGTCAAAGTGTGGGTGGAGCTGGGCTGTCTCCTTTTACTTTCGCTTTGAACAAAAGCTGGAGTGTGTCTGAGTTTTAGTTTCGTTTTGAGAGTGAAGAGCTGCAGTGAAAGCCAGCAGATGTGCATGGACATCTCTAAAAGCTAAAGAGTGTTCATTTGGGTGATTTCATAAGAACTAGGAGCAGGAGTCAGCCATCTGGCCCTTCGAGCCTGCTCCGCCATTCAATGAGATCATGGCTGACCTTTGTGGACTCAGCTCCACTTTCCGGCACGAACACCATAACCCTTTATTTCTTTATTCTTCAAAAAACTATCTATCTTTATCTTCAAAACATTTAATGAAGGAGTCTCTACTGCTTCACTGGGCAAGGAATTCCATAGATTCACAACCCTTTGGGTGAAGAAGTTCCTCCTAAACTCAGTCCGAAATCTACTTCCCCTTATTTTGAGGCTATGCCTCCTAGTTCTGCTTTCACCCGCCAGTGGAAACAACCTGCCCGCATCTATCCTATCTATTCCCTTCATAATTTTATATGTTTTTAGAAGATCCCCCCCCCCCCCTCATCCTTCTAAATTCCAATGAGTACAGTCCCAGTCTGCTCCACCTTTCCTTGTAATCCAACCTCTCCAGCTCTGGGATTAACCTAGTGAATCTCCTCTGCACACCCTCCAGTGCCAGTACGTCCTTTCTCAAGTAAGGAGACCAAAACTGAACACAATACTCCAGGTGTGGCCTCACTAACACTTTATACAATTACAGCATAACCTCCCTAGTCTTAAACTCCATCCCTCTAGCAATGAAGGACAAAATTCCATTTGCCTTCTTAATCACCTGTAAACCAACTTTCTGCGACTCATGCACTAGCACACCCAGATCTCTCTGCACAGCAGCATGTTTTAATATTTTATCATTTAAATAATAATCCCTTTTGCTGTTATTCCTACCAAAATGGATAACCTCACATTTGTCAACATTGTATTCCATCTGCTAGACCCTAGCCCATTCACTTAGCCTATCCAAATCCCTCTGCAGACTCCCGGTATCCTCTGCACTTTTGCTTTACCACTCATCTTACTGTCGTCTGCAAACTGAGACACATTGCCCTTGGTCCCCAACTCCAAATCATCTATTTAAATTGTGAACTGATCCCTGAGGGACACCACTAGCTACTGATTGTCAACCAGAGAAACACCCATTAATCCCTACTCTTTGCTTTCTATTAATTAACCAATCCTCTATCCATGCTACTACTTTCCCCTTAATGCCATGCATCTTTATCTTATGCAGTAACCTTTTATGTGGCACCTTGTCAAAGGCTTTCTGGAAATCCAGATATACCACATCCATTGGCTCCCCATTATCTACCGCACTGGTAATGTCCTCAAAAAATTCCACTAAATTAGTTCGGCACGACCTGTCCTTTATGAACCCATGCTGTGTCTGTAATTTCCATCCAGATGCCTCGCTATTTCTTCCTTGATGATAGATTCCAGCATCTTCCCTACTACCGAAGTTAAGCTCACTGGCCTATAATTACCCGCTTTCTGCCTACCTCCTTTTTTAAACACGTTTGCTAATTTCCAATCCGCCGGGACCACCCCAGAGTCTAGTGAATTTTGGTAAATTATCACTAGTGCATTTGCAATTTCCCTAGCCATCTCTTTTAGCACTCTGGGATGCATTCCATCAGGGCCAGGAGACTTGTCTGCCTTTAGCCCCATTAGCTTGCCCATTACATCCTCAGTGATAACAATCCTCTCGAGGTCCTCACCTGTCATAGCCCCATTTCCATCAGTCACTGCCATGTTATTTGTGTCTTCCACTGTGAAGACCGACGCAAAAAACCTGTTCAGTTCCTCAGCCATTTCCCTTCTCATCCTCTAAAGGATCAATATTTACTGTAGCCACTCTTTTTTTTGTTTTATATATTTGTAGAAACTTTTTCAAAGTGATAATTGCTCTCAGTAGAGAATTTGAACCTGATCTCTGTGTTAACAAACAAAGAACAAAGAAATGTACAGCACAGGAACAGGCCCTTCGGCCCTCCAAGCCCGTGCCGACCATGCTGCCCAACTAAACTACAATCTTCTACACTTCCTGGGTCCGTATCCTTCTATTCCCATCCTATTCATATATTTGTCAAGATGCTCCTTAAATGTCCCTATCGTCCCTGCTTCCACTACCTCCTCCGGTAGCGAGTTCCAGGCACCCACTACCCTCTGCGTAAAAAAACTTGCCTCGTACATCTACTCTAAACCTTGCCCCTCTCACCTTAAACCTATGCCCCCTGGTAATTGACCCCTCTACCCTGGGGAAAAGCCTCTGACTATCCACTCTGTCTATGCCCCTCATAATTTTATATACCTCTATCAGGTCTCCCCTCAACCTCCTTCGTTCCAGTGAGAACAAACCGAGTTTATTCAATCGCTCCTCATAGCTAATGCCCTCCATACCAGGCAACATTCTGGTAAATCTCTTCTGCACCCTCTCTAAAGCCTCCGCATCCTTCTGGTAGTGTGGCGACCAGAATTGAACACTATACTCCAAGTGTGGCCTAACTAAGGTTCTATACAGCTGCAACATGACTTGCCAATTCTTATACTCAATGCCCCGGCCAATGAAGGCTAGCATGCAGTATGCCTTCTTGACTACCTTCTCCACCTGTGTTGCCCCTTTCAATGACCTGTGGACCTGTACTCCTAGATCTCTTTGACTTTCAATACTCTTGAGGGTTCTACCATTCACTGTATATTCCCTACCTGCATTAGACCTTCCAAAATGCATTACCTCACATTTGTCCGGATTAAACTCCATCTGCCATCTCTCCGCCCAAGTCTCCAGACAATCTAAATCCTGCTGTATCCTCCGACAGTCCTCATCACTATCCGCAATTCCACCAACCTTTGTGTCGTCTGCAAACTTACTAATCAGACCAGTTACATTTTCCTCAATCATTTATATATACTACAAAGAGCAAAGGTCCCAGCACTGATCCCTGTGGAACACCACTGGTCACAGCCCTCCAATTAGAAAAGCATCCCTCCATTGCTACTCTCTGCCTTCTATGGCCTAGCCAGTTCTGTATCCACCTTGCCAGCTCACCCCTGATCCCGTGTGACTTCACCTTTTGTACTAGCATACCATGAGGGACCTTGTCAAAGGCCTTACTGAAGTCCATATAGACAACATCTACTGCCCTACCTGCATCAATCATCTTAGTGACCTCCTCGAAAAACTCTATCAAGTTAGTGAGACACGACCTCCCCTTCACAATACCGTGCTGCCTCTCACTAATACGTCCATTTGCTTCCAAATGGGAGTAGATCCTGTCTCGAAGAATTCTCTCCAGTAATTTCCCTACCACTGAAGTAAGGCTCACCGGCCTGTAGTTCCCGGGATTATCCTTGCTACCCTTCTTAAACAGAGGAACAACATTGGCTATTCTCCAGTCCTCCGGGACATCCCCTGAAGACAGCGAGGATCCAAAGATTTCTGTCAAGGAAAAGAGGGTATTTGTCTTATGGATGTTGTAAGGAAAGATTAAGGATTACTTATAGAGTACTGTATTCTTTGGGGAGAGTATTTTAGTTGATGGTTGCAAAGATGTTTATTGTGTGTGTTTAAAAATGTTAATGGGAGGGTGGCGCAGTGGGTTATCCCTGCTGCCTCACGGCGCGGAGGTCCCAGGTTCGATTCCGGGTCATTGTCCGTGTGGAGTTTGCACATTCTCCCCGTGCTTGCGTGGGTTTCACCCCCACAACCCAAAGATGTGCAGCGTAGGTGAATTGACCACGCTAAATTGCCCCTTAATTCAAAATATATATATATATATATTAATGGGATTCATAGAATAAACATTGTGCTTTGTTTAAAAATACTTTTGGCTCTCTGTTGCACCACACCTGTAAAGTGGGCTCTTGTCCTCCCATAACCAAAATCTATTCAAAGTTATGGGTCAGGTGAACTCCATGACGCACTTTGGGGTTCTCGAAACCCTGGCCCATAATAGCGGTCAGAATCGATTCCAGGTCTCTGGCGCTGATCAACCTCGATTGTCTGGTTAAGTTCTTGAATAAAGGTTGGACCCACAGGTTTCAGACTCCAGAGGTGTGCCTGCTGACAACTGAACCACTGGCTATGAAGGGAAAAAAATGCAATACACCAATTGTTCATACTTGCACATGGGTCTTTCTTCATTAGAGTGGATGCGTTGGGGCCCACTGTGTTGTCCTGACTGGCTGAGGTCGCTAAATCAGTGTGAACTGAGAATTCATATCAACCCTCCACAGCACCTGGACTGGAACGGTTGAGGACTCTGGGTCTGTACTCGTTGGAGTTTAGAAGGATGAGGGGGGAACTTATTGAAACTTACAGGATACTGCGAGGCCTGGATAGAGCGGACGTGGAGAGGATGTTTCCACTTGTAGGAAAAACTAGAACCAGAGGACACCATCTCAGACTAAAGGGATGATCCTTTAAAACAGAGATGAGGAGGAATTTCTTCAGCCAGAGGGTGCTGAATCTGTGGAACTCATTGCCGCAGAAGGCTGTGGAGGCCCAATCACTGAGTATCTTTAAGACAGGTTCTTGATTAAGAAGGGGATCAGGGATTATGGGGAGAAGGCTGGAGAATGGGGATGAGAAAAATATGAGCCATGATTGAATGGCGGAGCAGACTCGATGGGCCGAGTGGCCTAATTCTGTTCCTATGTCTTATGGATCAACGTGCCCACATGTGTGGGTGAAAAAAGTCAGCGGATCTCAAATTTCACATTAGTTCTGCTGCAGGGCAAAATGTCAACATATGGGTTTCAGTCTGGAGTCAGGATGAGAGGTGGATATAGCGGGTTAGATCTTAAATTTACAGGCAGGTACCAGGATTTGGGAAATGTCCTGCTCAGCTCATCTGCCTCGGGAGGAAGTGCCAACAAACGTGGGATTTTCATTCCGGGGGCTGGCCGGTAACGGCCGCACAGCGTTCGGAGGCAGCCAGATGGACTTCATTTTTGGGAGCGGGAGAGAGAGAGCCGGGGAGCAGCTTGGGAACAGGTAAGTGATATAAAAACTTACCCCACCCAGCGGCCTTCATTCCTGGGAGCGGGAGAGAGAGAGAGAGCCGGGGAGCAGCTTGGGAACAGGTAAGTGATAAGATATTCTGCTATTCTAAGTGATCCGACTGTGGGGAGGGAGGACTGAAAAGTGACCTGATTGGCTGATAGAGAATCTGCACTAAATTTAAAAATTAAACATTGTTAAACTAATTAAACATAATTAGTTAATTATTTAATAATTTAGAGGGGTATCTAAGTCAGAGATCGGAGAGTACTGTATGTAGCATTTACATTTATAGTAGAAATCTAGTGCTAGGAAACATATAGTTAACTAACTTTTTTTTTAAAAAATGTTTTAAATTTAATTTACTAATTAATTAACGCAATGTCAATCAATGAAATGAAATGAAAATCGCTTATTGTCACAAGCAGGCTTCAAATGAAGTTACTGTGAAACGCCCCTAGTCGCCACATTCCGGCGCCTGTTCAGGGAGGCTGGTACGGGATGCTGTGCAGTGCAGTGCTCTGACTGTGAGATGTGGCAGGTCCGGGAGGATTCCAGCGTCCTGGATGGCTTCATCTGCAGAAAGTGCACCCAACTGGAGCTCCTCACAGACCGCATGGTTCGGTTCGAGCAGCAGTTGGATGCACTTAGGAGCATGCAGTTAGCGGAAAGCGTCATAGATAGCAGTTATATAGATGTGGTCACATCCAAGGTGCAGGCAGAGAGATGGGTGACCACCAGAAGGGGCAGTCAGTGCAGGAATCCTCTGTGGTTGTCCCCCTCTTGAACAGGTATACCCCTTTGGATACTGTTGGGGGGAATAGCCTATCAGGGGAAAATAGCAGCCAGAGCAGTGGCACCACTGCTGGCTCTGATGTTCAGCAGGGAGCGTCAAAGCGCAGAAGAGCAATAGTTATAGGGGACTCTATAGTCAGGGGCACAGATAGGCGCTTCTGTGGACGTGAGACCCCAGGATGGTATGTTGCCTCCCTGGTGCCAGGGTCCAGGATGTCTCTGAACGGGTAGCGGGCATCTTGAAGGGGGAGGGCAAACAGGCAGAGGTCGTGGTACATATTGGTACTAACGACATAGGCAGGAAGGGGGATGAGGTCCTGCAGCAGGAGCTAGGCAGAAAGTTAAGACAGGACCTCTAGGGTTGTAATCTCAGGATTACTCCCTGTGCCACATGCCAGTGAGACTAAAAATAGGAAGATTGAGCAGCTAAACACGTGGCTAAACAGCTGGTGTAGGAGGAAGGGTTTCAGCTATCTGGACCACTGGGAGCTCTTGCGGGGCAGGTGTGACCTGTATAAGAAGGACGGGTTGCATTTAAACTGGAGAGGCATAAATATCCTGGCCATGAGGTTTGCTAGTGTCACACGCGAGGGAAGGTGAAAAAATTGAGGGACAACTAGGAAATAGAGCCACTATGGCTCTGAGGAAGAGCAGACATGGAGATGTTGCTGAAAACAGCAAGACTGATGGCCTGAAGTGCATGTGTTTTAATGCAAGAAGTATAACAGGTAAGGCAGATGAACTTAGAGCTTGGATTAGTACTTGGAACTATGATGTTGTTGCCATTACAGAGACCTGGTTGAGGGAAGGACAGGATTGGCAGCTAAACATTCCAAGATTTAGATGTTTCAGGCGGAATAGAGGGGGAGGTAAAAGGGGTGGAGGAGTTGTGCTACTGGTTAGGGAGAATATCACAGCTGTACTGCAGGAGGACACCTCATAGGGCAGCGAGGCTATATAAGAACTAGGAACAGGAGTTGACCATCTGGCCCCTCGAGCCTGCTCCGCCATTTAATGAGATCATGGCTGATCTTTGTGGACTCAGCTCCACTCTCCGGCCCGTACACCATATCCCCGAATCCCTTTATTCTTTAGAAAGGTATCTATCTTTTTCTTAAAAACGATTAAAGAAGGAGCCTCAACTGCTTCATTGGGCAAGAATTCCAGAGATTCACAACCCTTTGGGTGAAGAAGTTCCTCCTAAACTCGGTTTATATGGGGAGAGATCAGGAATAAGAAGGGTGCAGTCACAATGTTGGGGTTTACTATAGGCCTCCCAACAGCCAGCGGGAGATAGAGGAGCAGATAGGTGGACAGATTTTGGAAAGGAGTAAAAGCAACAGGGTTGTTGTGATGGGAGACTTTAACTTCCCCAATATTGACTGGGACTCACTTAGGGGCTTGGACAGGGCAGAGTTTGTAAGGAGCATCCAGGAGGGCTTCTTAAAACAATATGTAGATAGTCCAACGAGGAAAGGGGCGGTACTGGACCTGGTATCAGGGAATGAGCCTGACCAGGTGGTAGAAGTTTCAGTAGGGGAGCATATTGGGAACAGTGACCACAAATCAGTAAGTTTTAAAGTGCTGGTAGGCAAGGATAAGAGTGGTCCTAGGGTGAATGTGCTAAATTGGGGGAAGGCTAATTATAACAATATTAGGCGGGAACTGAAGAACATAGATTGGGGGCGGATGTTGGAGGTTTAATCAACATCTGACATGTGGGAGGCTTTCAAATGCCAGTTGAAAGGAATTCAGGACCAACATGTTCCTGTGAGGAAGAAGGATAAATATGGCAAATTTTGGGATCCTTGGATAACGAGGGATATTGTAGGCCTCGTCAAAAAGAAAAAGGAGTCATTTGTCAGGGCTAAAAGGCTGGGAACAGACGAAGCCTGTGTGGAATATAGGGAAAGTAGGAAGGAGTTTAAGCAAGGAGTCAGGAGGGCTAAAAGGCGTCACGAAAAGTCATTGGCAAATAGGGTTAAGGAAAATCCCAAGGCTTTTTACACGTATATAAAAAGCAAGAGGGTACCCAGGGAAAGGATTGGCCCACTGAAGGATAGGCAAGGGAATCTATGTGTGGAGCCAGAGGAAATGGGCGCGGTACTAAATGAATACTTTGCATCAGTATTCACCAAAGAGAAGGAATTGGTGGATGTTGAGTCTGGAGAAGGGTGTGTAGATAGCCTGGGTCACATTGAGAACCAAAAAGACGAGGTGTTGGGCGTCTTGAAAAATATTAATGTGGATAAGCCCCAGGGTCTGATGGGATCTACCCAAGAATACTGAAGGAGGCAAGAGAGGAAATTGCTGAGGCCTTGACAGAAATCTTTGGATCCTCACTGTCTTCAGGTGATGTCCTGGAGGACTGGAGAATAGCCAATGTTGTTCCTTTGTTTAAGAAGGGTAGCAAGGATAATCCAGGGAACTACAGGCCAGTGAGCCTTACGTCAGTGGTAGGAAAATTACTGGAGCGAATTCTTCGAGACAGGATCTACTCCCATTTGGAAGCATGGGGTCGTATTAGCGAGAGGCAGCATGGTTTGTGAAGGGGAGGTCGTGTCTCACTAACTTGATGGAGTTTTTCGAGGAGGTCACAAAGATGATTGATGCAGGTAGGGCAGTGGATGTTGGCTATATGGACTTCAGCAAGGCCTTTGACAAGGTCCCTCATGGCAGACTGGTACAAAAGGTGAAGTCACACGGGATCAGAGGTGAGCTGGCAAGATGGATACAGAACTGGCTAGGTCATAGAAGGCTGAGAGTAGCAATGGAGGGAAGCTTTTCAGATTGGAGGGCTGTGACTAGTGGTGTTCTGCAGGGATCAGTGCTGGGACCTTTGCTGTTCGTAGTATATATCAATGATTTGGAGGAAAATGTAACTGGTCTGATTCGTAAGTTTGCGGACGACACAATGGTTGGTGGAATTGCGGATAGCGATGAGGACTGTCAGAGAATACAGCAGGATTTAGATTGTTTGGAGACTTGGGCGGCGAGATGGCAGATGGAGCTTAATCCAGACAAATGTGAGGTAATGCATTTTGGAAGGTCTAATACAGGGAGGGAATCTTCAGTGAATGGTAGAACCCTCAAGAGTATTGAAAGTCAAAGAGATCTAGGAGTACAGGTCCACAGGCCACTGAAAGGGGCAACACAGGTGGAGAAGGTAGTCAAGAAGGCATACGGCATGCTTGCCTTCATTGGCCGGGGCATTGACTATAAAAATTGGCAAGTCATGTTGCAGCTGTATAGAACCTTAGTTGGGCCACACTTTATAGTGTTCAATTCTGGTCGCCACACTACCAGAAGGATGTGGAGGCTTTAGAGAGGGTGCAGAAGAGGTTTACCTGGTATGGAGGGCATTAGCTATCAGGAGAGGTTGAATAAACTTGGTCTGTTCTCACTGGAACGAAGGAGGTTGAGGGGCGACCTGATAGAGGTCTACAAAATTGTGAGGGGCATAGACAGAGTGGATAGTCAGAGACTTTTCCCCAGGGTAGAGGGGTCAATTACTAGGGGGCATAGGTTTAAGGTGAGAGGGGCAAGGTTTAGAGGAGATGTACGAGGCAGGTTTTTTTATACAGAGGGTAGTGGGTGCCTGGAACTCGCTGCCAGAGGAGGTGGTGGAAGCAGGGACGATAGTGACGTTTCAGCGGCATCTTGACAAATACATGAATAGGATGGGAATAGAGGGATACGGACCCAGGAAGTGTAGAAGATTTTGGTTTAGACGGACAGCATGGTCGGCACAGGCTTGGAGGGCCGAAGGGCCTGTTCCTGTGCTGTACTTTTCTTTGTTCTTTGTTGACTGCCGGGTGCTAAGGCAGACGTCTTAAAAGGCGTGCTTCGGAGCCCTGGGCCTTCCAGTTGTAACAATGACAGCAAAACAAAGAACAGCTCTCTAGCCCTCGCGTCTCATACCCCCCCCCCCCCACCCCACCCCACACACACTCCCCATGCCCCAGCCATGCCAACTCATGCGACCACCTCCCCCCTCTCCCCCCCCCCCCCCCCCCCCCCCCCCCGCCTAACCATCCCGGTGAACTAAACTTTCAAAAAGATCTCTCATCCAGAGCGGCATGTGGCGCAGTGGATAGCACTGGGACTACGGCGCTGAGGACCTGGGTTCGAATCCCGGCCCTGGGTCACTATCCATGTGGAGTTTGCACATTCTCCCCATATCTGCATGGGTTTCACCCGCACAACCCAAAGAGGTGCAGGGTAGGTGGATTGGCCACGCTAAATTGTCCCTTCATTGGAAAAAAATAATAATCGGGTACTCTAAATTTATATTAAAAAAAAGATCTCTGATGCAGGCTGTGGTTTACAAAAGCTCACAGGCCAACTATCACAGGTCCTTTAAAACCTGGACTGGCTCCATGAAAATTGCAGGGGGCGACGAGATGCCTCATCCCACTCCGGAGCGAGCCAGGTCGCAACCTGCACTGCCCCGCGCCCTTAACCTGTGCCGTTAAAATCTGTGGGCTCCAGCCAGGCATCCCAGAATTGGGTCCTGGTCGCCATTTTTACTTCTCCGCTGTGCCTCCAGGGCTTCGTGACAGTCCAGCCCGACGAGTTGACCTTCGTTACTGCAGGCGTGCGTCATGCGTCGGGTGCAGACTCGATGGGCCGTCGGGCCTCTTCTTCACTTTTTTTTCTGTGGATAACCCCCAGGAGACCCATGGGGACGACACGATTGATCTCCCGCGTGGGGCCCGTGGAGTACGAGCTCCACCGCTGAGGGGTGGCGGTCTCTTAGCGGGGCTTGTTAAAACCCACCGACAAAAGGAAGGGGACCAGCACGTTCAGATGCTTCTGGCTGGGATTAGATGTACTTCCCGCCCACTTTGCGGCTCTAAACCATTCCGTTTGAATCCTTCTCAGGAGTCCTGTGATTGTAATAGTTACTTGCATCTCTCTCTCTCTGTGTGTCAAGGACAAAGCTGAATGGCAGATTGCTGCCAGCATAAGAATGGGTTTATCACGACTATCTTCGCTTGACACCTATATGGAGGCTTTTTTCAGTTTCTATTTAAAATATCGCACAGATCAAAACTGACTTACTCTTTGAGAAAACCGCTTGAAAAAGAAAATAGCAGAAAGTTTATCCCTCTATAAGCATGACCAATAGTTTGAGTCCAGGCTCTTGGTGTACAATGCAATAACCAGCTGAGCTAACTGGCTGATAGATTTTGTCCAGATACCACTGGCATTTGTAGTGTTTGCTTGCTCAGTACACAAGTAAACACAGGCTCAGCGGTAGCACACTTGTCTCTCTGTTGGAAGATTGTGGGTTCAAGTCTCATTCAGAGACATCAGCACAACTGACAGTCCAGTGCATCAAATCACAATTAGGGTCCAGCACAGACGCAGGTTATTTGGGGCCACTGGGTTTATGCCCCCGGGTTTGCCATGACATTTAATAGCGGCGACCCGGCACTCCTCCTGGCCCTTAAAGCGGGTGTTGCACTGTCAGGAGTATTGTTTTTCAGAGGAGATTGGAATCAGGACGGCGAGAGATTTCCCCAGTTCTCCTTAGTGTTCAATATTGATCCCGCAACCAACATCACAGAAAAAGAAAATTATCTGGTTGTTATCAATGTTCCTGCTGAGCAACTCAAACATTCCCGCACAGTCGGCCACTTTGAGTTACTGTGTGTGCCACGTCCATGCATAAAAATGTAAAGGGGGCTGTGCGTTTAAACTTATCGCCCATGCACTCCGATAGAAAACAGCAGAGGATCCATTGGACATTATCACATGGCTGTCCGAAGCGACTTTGGTCAAGATTCCCCCCCCCACCCCGCCCAACCCAACAACGCTGCGGGTTGTCCAGTGGCAGAGACGGGACGTCGACGGTCATTTGCGTTGCTCTCCAGCCGCTGTGTTGCTGATGAACCCGCCGACCAGTGGTGTCACCTTCGGCAGGATCAAAGGATCCCGCCCTAGGGAAGGACCGGAAAATCTTGGCCTTTGCCATCATAAATTCGCTGCTGCGCTTCCGTCGTTACAGTATCGACTGCATTTCAAACGTACTTAATTGACTGCGATGGCCGCTGCGCTGTTCTGAGGCACTGCAAGTGGCTAGGGAAATTCTAAACCTTTCTTCACGCTGCAGTACATCTGTAGCAAAAGCGTGATTGGTGAATCCACACTTCACGCAGCACTTTAAATGTCTCAAAGTGATTTCTGCCGATTAGTAACTAAACCCTGTGGTATTATCAGGTATTGCAGCACCCAAGAGGCTGATGTTCCATTGGTCAAACCTGGGGGTTTACCATTGGCTGTATAGTATGTAGCTCCACCCAGACAGGTGGGGTATAAGAGTCGGTGCCGTCCCAGCAGCCCTCATTCTGTACCTGAGCTGCTGGGGAACAGTTCTAGTCTATTAAAGCCTTCAGTTGTGCTACAGCCTCGTTTTGGTAGTTATTGATGGTACATCAAACCCCTCGACCCCACTTTTGTTAACTGAAAGCTCAGGTGCTTTTCAAGCTTGGCTGTAGTTAAGTGCTGTATGAAATAGCTTTGGACCAGACACGTACATACTAACGAGGATTTTGACAGACCACTGTGGTGCGACCCAGTGTCCACTTCCCCACGTTTCTGGTGAGAAAGATCAGCAGAACGTCCACCATCACACTTGAGTGGTGCTGAATCTGTGGATCAGTCAGCATTTCAATTTAAATGCTATGAGCATCGTGTCACTCGCATGCCTGACATAACCAAGGTGGAGGTGGAGTGAGAGGTATTTGTGACTTCTCTTTCACACACTGAGTTTTCTGACTGTTACTATCAAGTTTGCTCAGTGTAGTAACCGTATCGGCTGAGGTTATTTCCCGCCTTCTCAACCTTGCCCCTCGCCTGAGGTGTGGTGACCCTCAGGTTAAATCACCACCGGTCAGCTCTCCCCCTCAAAGGAGAAAGCAGCCTATGGTCATCTGGGACTATGGCGGCTTTACTTTTTAATCCAGGAAACGCGAAGATAAAGGTTAAACCAAATTTATTTAAACTCAACAAAACTGCGCCCGCGGCCTATAACACTGGTGTCCCAGTCCAGGACTAACAGGAACTCCCAGTCCGGGTCTGGGACATTATTTAAAAGGTTCGATAACGAGTCCCAGCTGGGCGGGCCTCTGCCCGTTACCATGGGAATCCGTACTCAATGAGCCCCAAGGGGAGATCAATGATCCCTCGGTGGTCCTCATGGGGAGTTATAACATCCTTCCCCACCCAAGTCCAACCGCTCGCCCTCGCTCCCACAACCATAAAGCCTCCTTCGTCCTGAGTCCATTGTCGGTGGAGTCGGACCTGGGGGCGTAAAGCTGATGGGGAAACGTCGCTTCCTTGCTGAGCGTAGAAGGGTCACTGATGGGGATTCTACCCCAACGTCGATTTCCGGCTGTGGGTCCGTCACCTCGGTCTCCATGTCGGAGCCTAAGTCTTCATCCTCTTGGGAGAAGACCCAGGTGCACCAAGGGCTTAGTCCTCTGCCCGGTGGTGTGTTCATAGAATCATCATAGAATTTACAGTGCAGAAGGAGGCCATTCGGCCCATCGAGTCTGCACCGGCTCTTGGAAAGAGCACCCTACCCAAGGTCCACACGTCCACCCTATCCCCATAACCCAGTAACCCCACCCAACACTAAGGGCAATTTTGGACACTAAGGGCAATTTATCATGGCCAATCCACCTAACCTGCACATCTTTGGACTGTGGGAGGAAACCGGAGCACCCGGAGGAAACCCACGCAGACACGGGGAGGATGTGCAGACTCCGCACAGACAGTGACCCAAGCTGGGAATCGAACCTGGGACCCTGGAGCTGTGAAGCAATTGTGCTATCCACAATGCTACCGTGCTGCCCATTCCAAGCAACGTTCCAAGCACGTTGAGGGCCCGGAGTAGTCTCCGTAGTCGAGTGTTCCCTGCTCTGAAGGTGGTCCACGTGCTTTTTATTTTACAAACATTTTATTGAGGCATTTTGGGTTTTATAACAACAAGATACAAATACAAATGTAAACATAATTCAGTGCATAACACACCGCTCCATCTCTCACTATTCCTGCCTAAGCTAAACCAAGCTAACTTAACTCCCCCTGCCCCCCTTACTCACTAACACCTCCCCTTATTGAAACTGCGAACAGTTTTGTTTTCCCCGAAGAAGTCGATAAACGGCTGCCACTCCCGAACGAACCCTAACATTGATCGTCTCAGGGCGAACTTAATTTTCTCAAACCTGAGAAACCCGGCCATGTCACTAACCCATACCCCTGATTTCGGGAGCTCTGAGTCCCTCCACGCCAATAAGATGCGTCTCCGGGCTACCAAGGAGGCAAAGGCCAAAACGTCAGCCTCTCTCGCCCCCTGGACTCCCGGGCCTTCCGACACTCCAAGAATCGCCAACTCTGGTTGTTGACCCAGGAAGTGTAGAAGATTGTAGTTTAGTCGGGCAGTATGGTCGGCACGGGCTTGGAGGGCCGAAGGGCCTGTTCCTGTGCTGTACATTTCTTTGTTCTTTTGTTTGTTCTGGACTCGGTGCCACCCTCGTTTTTAGCATTGTGGACATGACATCGGCAAATCCCTGCCAGAATCCCCGAAGCTTTGGGACACGCCCAAAACATGTGGACATGATTTCACGTGCTTTTTTTAACGGTCCTCTCCCTGGTCATGACCTTGTTTGGCATGGAGCCAGTGGCATGGACTACTGAGCTACCGCTCCCGGGATCCAAGCAGGACTGGTCTCCAAAATAGTGAATATAAACAGTATTTCCCAGCCTGAAAGTTCTGTCGGGTTGCCGGGTATCAGCATTTTTTTCCTGAGCCTCCTGTTTGGACTCCACTGTCTCACTTAGGTGAGGAAACAGCAGGGCAGCACGGTGGCGCAGTGGTTAGCGCTGCTGCCTCACGGCGCCGAGGTCCCAGGTTCAATCCCGGCTCTGGGATCACTGTCCGTGTGGAGTTTGCACGTTCTCCCCGTGTTTGTGTGGGTTTCACCCCCACAACCCAAAGATGTGCAGGGTGGGTGGATTGGCCGCGCTCAATTGCCCCTTAATTGGAAAAAAATGAATTGAGTACTCTAAATTTATTTTTATAAAAGGTTAGGAGACAGCAGGCTGGGTCTGGTCCGGAGGCGTCAGCCCATCGTGCGAGGTTGAGCTTAATCCAGCTCAAGGTAGTGTTTAGGGTGCCTCTCACCAAGGCCAGGATGAGTCGGGGGTGGAAGATGAGTGCGAGCGGCGTTCGGGAGGGCCCGCGAACCACACGCAACATGTTCTGATCCTGCCCCAAATTGGTGGGTTTTCGGGTGTTTTCCTTTCAACACCATATCAGCAATCCCCTAACTGTTGATTCAGAGCCCTTTCCTTTTTTAAAATAAATTTAGAGTACCCAATTCATTTTTTCCGATTAAGGGGCAATTTAGCGTGTTTCAATTTCTCCTATCCTGCACATCTCTGGGTTGTGGGGGCGAAACCCACACAAACACGGGGAGAATGTGCAAACTCCACACGGACAGTGACCCAGAGCCGGGATCGAACCTGGGACCTCAGCGCCATGAGACTGCAGTGCTACCACTGCGCCACCGTGCTGCCCTGATTCAGAGCCCTGTCCTGTCCATTAGCAGCTATATTTTGGCTGTCGGACCAGCCGGAGTTGAGGACAGGTGCGGGGCCGCTTGACCTGCCATTCGCTTCGTTGACTGATTGCGAATTCTGCTGAGCTGGAGACAGGCGAAGCCACCTAATGCCTCAGCGTGGCTAGGTGACTTGATGGAGTTTTAGTACCTCGAGAAGGTCAGGTTTACAGTGAGGGGTCGGTCGACTGGTCCTATCATAGATGGCAGCCTTTCATACTGCATTTTAAGGAATTGGTCACAGTTGGCTGTTAGTGGGGAGCAGCGGGGGAGTTGTGGGGTGGGTTGTTTGGGTTGTATTTCTGTTACTGGGGTTATCGTTGCTGTTGTCGTTTGTAATCTATTGGTGCATGTGTTGGTTTTGCTTTGTGAACTTTTGAAATTGTTAAAAGATTAATAAAAATATATATTTTTAAATGTTGAGGCCTAGGAAGGATTTCAATTCCATCATGTTCCGCGGGGTTGTTGCCCCTTTTATGTCCTTAACTTTGTCCTCTACAGGGTGAAGGCCGTCTTTGTCGACATGCCAACTGAGATATATCACCTCAGCTGCCTGAAACACGCACCTTTCCTGCTTGAGATGGACGCCTGCATCCGAGAATCGTCACAGGGCTTCCTCCAGGTGTGCCAGGTGCTCTTTGTCGGTGGCTCCTGTGATGAACACGTCATCTAGGTACACTGCCACCCTAGGCAGCCCTTGAAGGATATTTTCCACTGCGCGCTGAAAACGGCGCACGGCGATGAGATTCCAACAGGCAGGCGGGCGTATTCATACAACCCCTTATGGGTGTTGATGATGACAAACTTCCTGGATGTTGCATTGAGCTCCAGCTGGAGGTATGCATGGCTTGTGTCCAGCTTGGTAAAAGTGTGGCCTCCAGCCAGCTTTGTGTAGAGATCTTCGCTATGCGATATGATGTGCCGGTCAAGGCAGCAGGCTTTGCTGACCGTCAATTTATAGACTCCGCAAAGGCAAACCAACTTGTCGGTTTGAGTACTGGAACCACTGGCGCAGCCCATTCAGCAAACTGTACCGGGCGTATTATGCCAAAGCACTCCAGGCACCCAAATTCAGCCTCTATCTTGGTGAGAAAGGCATAGGGGATGGCTCGTGTCCTGAAATATTTAGGCAGGGCCTCTGGGTTCACGTAGATCTTTGCCCTTGCTCATGCCCTCCTGAAATATCTCAGGAAATTCCCAGACCACTTCATATAGGTTCCCGGTTTGCATCCTGAAGATGTGCTGCCAGTCCAATTGTGTTTTTTGCAGCCAGCCCCTGCCCAGAAGACTGGCCCCTAGTTCTTGCACGACTATTAGGGAAGTCGGACCATCTGTTGCCCATGGACGACCAGGTCACAGTGGTTCCTACCATTCGCAGAAGATCCCCCTGTGTACATGGCCAACCTGACCGTGGTGTCCCGCAGGCAGAGGGCCGTGCTCGGGTGCACCCGATGGTCTGTTCCCCCAGAATGGAGACAACGGCTCCTGTGTCCACTTACAAGAGGTGACCGTTGACCCGGAGTTTAACTTTGACAGGGAAAACTTTGTGGAAGGTGATGCAGTTCAACTGCACCAGTTTGTCCTGTTCGGGCTGCTGGATTTGCAGGGCCTGGGCCTGAGGTGGCTCTGGCTTCAGGCCTGGGCGGTACGCACAGTGATGATTCTGGCAGTCCTTGTGCATATCCTTCGGATGCAGGGTCAGCACTCTCGTGACTGCTCCCCCATGTCCTCTGCGGAAGCTTCTCTAACAGTACTGGAGTTTCAAGGCCGTCAGCCCATGTACTTCTAAACTGTGGCTGAATAATGAACAGGTAGTCGGCGGGGTGCTGTCTACAGGGAGCTCGGTTTTCTGATACAGGGAACGTCCAACACTAAGCACGATGCAATCCATTGAACCGTGGAGTTCCTGGGCCCCTTTGCCAGCATTTTCCAGGGACAGTGCCAGTTCTGTTGCTCTTTTAGGATCAAGGGCGGGTTCTTCAAGCAGTTTTCTCTGTGTCATGACGTTGTTTATCCCGCATACCAGCCGGTCCCGTAGCATCTCCGGCAGGGAAGGCCCACGCTCATAGTGCTCATCCAGATTCCTGAGCCTGGTCAGGAACTTTGGTACAGGTTCTGCAGAGATTCTTCTGGCTCTGGAGAATAATTGATGGTCTCGGATCATAGTTGTTCCCCACCAAGTCTACCAGCTCAGTAAAAGAGTCCAGGGCCGCGAGGTAAGACAGGCTCTTAAATGATGCCGAACGTCTGTGCTCCACAGACACTTAAGAGGATTACCTTCAGGTAATCGACCTGTCTGGCCACGTGATGAACGTATTTCCTTGGCCATCAAGTCCTGGAGTGGGACTCTAACCCAGAGCATTTGGCTCAGAGGTAGGGGTGGGATCTACTGCACCACAAGACCTCCACAAGTCCTTCCATGCCATTTGCACAAAATAAATAGCACATTCTTTCGGTGTACTGGGGCTAATCCTTCACAGCTGTATCATACGGCTTGAGTTTCCCAAATAATAGCATTCCCAGGTCCCCTTCATACACTTCTTATCAGAGGCTGTCCAGAATCCTGTTCTTGCTCCTCCTCACCAGTGTAGTAATCCAGGAGACATGAAGATAAAGATGAAACCCAATTAATTTTAACTCAAAAGTAAAGCCGCACCCCCGTCAAACAACACTGGTGTCCCAGCCCGGGACTGATAGGAGCTCCCAGTCCGGGTCTGGGATGGCACTTAAAAGGCTCGATACCGAGTCCCAGCTGGATGAGCCTCCGCCCTTTACCGTGGGAAGGCGTTCTCCATGAGTCCCACGGGGAGATCAATGAGTGATCCCTCGGTGGTCCTAGTGAGGGTTATCAGCAATGAGGCCACAGGAAGGACTGGCCATGGCTACCCTAACACCAGGGGATACATAGAATTTGCTGTGCAGAAGGAGGCCATTCGGCCCATCGAGTCTGCACCGGCCCTCGGAAAGGGCACCCTACCTAAGCCCAGACCTCCACCCTATCCCCGTAACCCAGGAACCCCATCTAATCTTTTTGGATTCTAAGGACAATTTATAATGGCCAATCCACCTAACCTGCACATCTTTGGACTGTGGGAGGAAACTGGAGCACCCGGAGGAAACCCACGCATACACAGGGAGAACGTGCAGGCTCCGCACAGATAGTGACCCAAGCCGGGAATTGAACCTGGGACCCTGGAGCTGTGAAGCAATTGTGCTAACCACTGTGCTACCGTGCCACCCCTGGCTGATTATTAACTCGGTCCTTGCTCGCTTTCTCTCTCTGTAGATGCATTGGAGGTCTTGTGGTACAGTAGATCTACTTCTGAGCCAAATGCTCTGGGTTAGAGACCCACTCCAGGACTTGATGGCCAAGGAAGGTATGTTCATCACATGGCCAGAAAGGTTGATTATCAACCTGTAAAGTCTTCCAACACATGCCAATGGCAGGCAGTAAGAGTGAGAGAGATTCCTGGTCAGCCATGTGATGGGGAAAAAAGTTGGAACATCTACAAATGCTCCAGACCACAACATGCGTGTGGTCACAGCAACTTTGACTCCCCGAATAAGCTGTAACACACCACCACAACCAGGTTCACGACTCCACTCATATGCCACATGCAAGTTATTAGGGATATCGAAACAGGAGGAGACCATTGAGCCTGTTCCACCATTCAGCGAGATCATGGTTCCACACCCTTTAATGATCTTGGTTAGTAAACAAGTAAAGTTAGTCTACAAAGTTCCACGCCAGGCAAGAGCGAAGGCGAGGATGGTAAAGCAAGGTACAGAGGACAATGAACAGAAGGGGAAGGGGCAACGGACAGGAGGGGAAGGGGCCATGGGGCAATGGAGATAGCAGGTCGTGGAGCAGAAGACGAAGCAGCCAAGGGGCGGGACAGGAGGCAGCCATGGGGTAAAAGAAATGGAAAAAACTTTTGTAAATTTGTTTCCTTATTTGTGTCTATTGTGCAAAAACAATCAATATTTTGTAGTTCAACCTTCCAACATAACAAGAATGTTTCTCAGGATGATTCCCCTGACTGGGGATTGGTGGGGTATCTAGAACTAGGAGACACAATCTCTGAAAAAGGGGTCGGCCATTTAAAACTGGGATGAGGAGGGATTTCTTCACTCAGAGGGTGGTGAATATTTGGAATTATATATCCCAAAGGGCTGCGGAGGCTCAGTCATTGAGTAATGTCCCGACTGAGATGGATGGATTTCTACATATTAAAAACATCAAGGGTGCAGGCTAAGTGGACTGGCCACGCGAAATTGTCCCTTAATTGGAAAAAAACAAAATTGGGTACGCTAAACTTATAAAGGAAAAAAAAAATCAAGGGATATAGGGATAGTGCTGGAAAATGGTGTTAAGTGGAAGATCAGCTATGATCTCAATGAATGAAATGAAAATCGCTTATTGTCACAAGTAGGCTTCAATGAAGTTACTGTGAAAAGCCCCTAGTCGCCACATTCCAGCGCCTGGTCGGGGAGGCTGGTACGAGAATTGAACCGTGCTGCTGGCCTGCCTTGGTCTGCTTTAAAAACCAGCGATTTAGCCCAGTGTGCTAAACCAGCCCCAGTGGCTTGATGAATGAATGGCTTGATGAGCTTGAAGGGTTAAAAAAGGCTTCCTCCTGCCGCTATTTTTTATGTTTCCTAACTTCCCTTCTGGGTGTCCTGGCTCTGATTTTAAGCTAATGTCCCCTTGTCCCAGATTGGTAGTGTTAACAGAGTGATGGTGGGTTGTCTCACACAGGCATTGCTCCTATGCAGGACAAGTGGGAGTTATCAAAGATTTCAAAACATACATCCAACACAGTGATTCTGGGGTTTAACTCTCAATGCGAGTAGCTGGGACCTGCTGCGTTGGATCGCAATCACAATTATTTAATATCCATTTTTAAAACATCTGTAACCTTCCAGAATAAATTATCCTTTGGCAAATTGTTGGGAAACCAACCAAAAGAATGGTCAAAGTCACCATTCCTGGGGTCCAGCTCCAGACCCCTGTTCCCGTAAACAGATTTAGCCTCTTTTAGACTCTGAGGGTGGCATTTTCCAGCCCTGACACTGGGCGGACATGGTCACAGCGTTAAGACTCTCCAAATTGTCCCGTCCCGCCTTTGATGATGCTTGCCAGAGTCGGGGCCAGAAAATCCTGGTCTTAGGACACTTACTTGTCGCTACTTAAAATTCTCCTGTGTCGAAGAGTACGGGAGTTTTCCCTGGTGTCCTGGGTAGTGTTTATCCTTCAAACAATTTCACTAAAAACAGATTGTCTGGTCATTATCACGGTGCTGTCTGTGGACGCTGCAT
The DNA here is from genome assembly GCF_047496885.1 of Scyliorhinus torazame. Taxonomy (NCBI): domain Eukaryota; kingdom Metazoa; phylum Chordata; class Chondrichthyes; order Carcharhiniformes; family Scyliorhinidae; genus Scyliorhinus; species Scyliorhinus torazame. The sequence goes on along the minus strand of NC_092731.1, from coordinate 6,744,829 downwards.
CTCCTATGGCACAATAGTGACTACGCAGAGAAAGTCCTTAATTGGCTGTGAAGCCATTTGGGACATTGTGAAAGCTGGTATATAAACAACAAACCCCTGGTGGGATTCTCCGTTAGCCGACGCCGAAATCAGGAAAGGCGATTGGGCAGAGAATTAGTTTCAATGCCGAAATCGCAGCAGGTGCCGATTTGACGCTAAATCGCAATGCTCCAGCACCTCGACAGCGGTGTCAAAGCGTTCGGGAACACACGTACAGTAGGCACCGTTTGTATTTCATTAGCGGGCCCCACCCAGTATTCTACGGAGCCTCCGCCATTCTCCGCCGCCGATGGGCCGAGTTCCCGCCGGCGAGGTTCACTTGTGCTTTTAAAAATCGTGAAACCGGCGGCGGCAGCTGCTGAGGGAGAGAGAGGGGGCACGGGAAGTGTCCAACATCGCCATAGTTTGCTGACAATTGTGTCGCTGGCCGGGAGGGGCATCTGCCAGGGCCGGGGGGGAGTAGCCGGGGTGGCCAGGAGGTGGACTGTGGGGTCGGGGTGGACAGGCACGGAACACGATTGCTGCAGCCGGCAAGGCAGCCACGCGGCTGCGCACACCGCTAACAACCCACTTCGAACCCAGAGCCACGGGTCATATAGGTGTCCCCCCAGGTCACCCCCCCAGGTGCCCTCTGTCCCCAGCCGACCCACCAGCTGCATGGGCGCATTCCTAGTGCCATCTTGTTGGCTGGGATGAGTGTGTGTGGGGAGTGTAATGTGTATGTGCAGCTGTAGCTGGTCAGCCTCCCAAGTGTTGATCACGGACCCGGCGAATCCCGCACCGCTTTTCATTGCAATCGATTGTGTTCCACGCAGCACCGGTGCTAGCCCCTCAACAGTAGCGGAATCAGTCCAGGTGCGGCGCCGGTTTTTCTGTTGTGAAAGTCCACGGATTCGGCGTTGGCGTCAATACTTAGTCTCAGAAACGGAGAATCTCGTCCCCTTTCTTTCCCCCCGCTCCCGTATCACAGGTGAAGGAATATTGAGTGCGGCGGTAGCTTCGTTATGTCCCACTGCGCACTCAGTGTGAAGCATCAGCTTTGCTCAGTGGGAAGCACTCTTGCCTCTGAGTCAGCAAGTTGTGGGTTCAAGTCCCACTCCAAGACTACAGTGCATAATATGTACTGACACCTCAGTGTGTTACTGAACAAATGTCACATTATCAGAGCCATTGCCTTTTTGATGCGATGTTAAAGCAAGGTCCCTGATCAGGTAACGTGTAAAAGGCCCTGTGACACTTTCGTCTTAAAAGAAGTCGAGTTCTACACAACACTTGTTCCTCAACCAGAAACACCAAAAAAGCTCATTCATCCCACTCCTGTTATGGGATCTCACTGTGTACAATCTGCCTGCTGTGTTGCCCTAAATAACGACACCTCAAGAACAGCGACTTAAATTTATACGATCCATTTAAGGTAGAGAAACATCCCAAGAGGAAACAAAACTGGACATTGAAGCACTAAAACAGCGGACACAAGTCAGCCATTCAACCCACAAGCAGGGCCAGTGTGAGAGTATTCAGCACCTGAGGCGAACCCACCACACCCCACAATTAACTTCCGAAAATAAATATTGTGCATCAGTATGAATAAAAATTCATCATTTATAATTATTGATTTACCTTCTATAAAAAAGGAGAATATTTAATCTGATTGTACTTATTTTCCACTTTTCACAAGATAGAATCATAGAATCCCTACAGTGCAGGAGGCCATTTAGCCCAATGAGTCTGCACTGATCCTGTGATAGAGAACTCGACACAGGCCCACTCCCAACCCCCCGCCCCACCATCTCCCCATAACGTAACCTGCATAACTAAGGGGCAATTTAGCACGGCCAATCCACCTAACTGCATAACCTTTGGACTGTGGGAGAAAACCGGAGCACCCGGAGGAAACCCACGCAGACATGGGGAGAACGTGCAGACTCCACACAATCACCTAAGGCTGGAATCGAACCCGGGTCCCTGGTGCTGTGATGCAGCAGTGCTAACCACTGTGCCACCGGGATCTTCTCTTTGGCAGCCCCTCAGAGTCGAGGATGACGTGCTTCCAATCCTGGAATTGCAGACTCTACCACAGGCGGGGCAGGTGGTGATCGATGAAGCAGGTGGATCGGCGCTTTAGATTCTGCGTGCTCCTTCCGCTTGGCCTCCACGTCCTCTACTCGGTGACCCTCGTGGTGCTTGGCGCCTTCGAAGATGCTTCTTCTCCAGTTTGTGCGTTCTAGGGCAAGCGATTTCCACGTGTCGGGGATGTTGCATTTATTTAGGGAGGTTTTTAGAGTGTCTTTGTCGGGTTTCCTCTGCCCTCCTGGTGATCGCTTGCCACTGCGGAGTTTGAAGAACAGCACTTGTTTCGGGAGTCTTGTGTTGCCCGCCCATCGCAGCTGCCGAGCGTGACCAGTGCCTCGATACTGGGGATATTGGCCTGGGAGAGGACGCTGATGTCGGTACGCCTATCCCACCAGTGGATTTGCAGGATTTTGCGGAGGCAACGTTGGTGATATCCACCCAGGGATTTGCGATCTCTGCTGTACATTGTTCATGTTTCTGGTGCATACAACGGTGTTCCCGATCGCGGGAGGAAAGCCCAACGGCCGGGACTGGCTTTTAAAAATGCCGGCTGCAATGGACTTTTGAGATTGCCGGCCACCCCGCGCATGCGTGCTGGATCAAGCAGTGTGCAGGCCCGGAGCCCAGCGGGGTGGACCGCCATCTCCTGATGTCAGCGTGCTGTCCAGGGTCAGTTTTTTTCAGCAAACGATGGACTCCTCCCACCGGAGGCGCCCCGTATGCCCACGTTACGTGCTCTGCGTGCGAGAGAGATTCCTCCATTTTGTAGCTGCCAGCAGTGCTGGTGTGAACTCCTGGGCTCCTGGTGAACAACCCATGAAGAAGAAGCTGAAAACAGGAACAGAGCAGCATAAAGATGGTTACTTAAGGTGTGGGTTATTAATTGTTCCTCTGCAAATCAGAATTCAAAGTTCAGGTGTGTTACCTGCAGGGGAGCACTGGCAAATGAAAGTTTGAAACCCTCAAAACTTCAAAGACATTTGAAGACTAAACATGGCGAGTTCGAGGACAAACCTCTTTATTCTTTTCAGCGGACGCAGTGAGATATTAAATCATCAGCTGAAGTCATTATCAGAAATGTAACATTGAATAACAAAGCAAGTGAGATTGTGAGGACCGAGCAGCTCACCTGTCACATTAAAGTTAAATGTAAATGGTGGGTCGCGAAGGTCAGCCGGTGTGGGTCGCGAAGGATAGATGGTGTGGGTCGCGAAGGTCAGCCGGTGTGGGTCGCGAAGGATAGATGGTGTGGGTCGCGAATGATGATCGGTTGGTAAAAATGGGTCCCGGGTAGAGATATTGAATGAATGAACAAAGGGATGGAGGACGTATTTACGGAAATGGCAATCAACATTGATGGAAATTAACAAAGTCTCCGTCTTCCTATTCTTAAGTGGGGTTTTATAATGGATCAAAGCATGGGCCTCCATCCACCTAGAATTTGACATTTAAAAGATGTATGAGCATTTGCCGACAATGGCAACCCTATCGAGTAGAGAAAACCCTCAATGCTTTCATGCAGCTGAGATTAGGGTCTGAAGACGTGTGCAGGCCCACTCAACAGCACCTTGGTGCAGCCATCGAGTGTTTTGCAGAACTATATTTGGTCACACACAGAGGCCAAGTGACAATGGGAATAGCTCAGGCCATTCTCAGCAGCTTTCATGTTACTGCTATCTTTTCACCTCATCATTGCAGCCCCATAACTAGAGTGTGGCCTTCATGGATACACTTGCTTCTTGAGAGCCAAATATGAAATTGGGTCTAGATTTAAATCCAGTGGGAGCTGAATGGCTCATTGCCAAATGGCCCAGGACCATAAGGTGATCTGACCCATGGAATCAAAACCAACAAGCAACCAATGCCACCAGGAGGGCGACAGTGTGGTACCTTCATCTTGTACGGTTAATATACTGTCTGCACCATCCCAAGCTGAAGCTTCAAGGCAGCTAGGGTTAACACTGCACAACAGAACAATTCCTACTGTTATTACCCAAATTCTCAGATGAGTTACAGTTTATATCTAGGTCTTTTTCCGCAACAGTGGCCTCAGGAAAATGTGTGATGTATTAGGAAGAGTGTTTGCCATTACCCTTGGGTTTGCTGGAATTCATGTAGATTTAATTAAGGCTGATTTATTGATCCATAGATAACACTTCAAAGACACAGGAGCTTCACCTAAACCTACTTCTGATCTACATTTCATCTTGTTCTGACATGATGCATGATCTTAAATCATTGAAGTGATTTCATGTAAATTCTACGGCTTTTCACTTCTCCTTGAGGTTTTGGGGATTTGAAACATGTTGCTGCTGTTGTTATTTTATGTCCTTCTGGTCATTTCCTGGCTCAGTTGGATCACAGCCAACTCAGCCTGGCCATGACCAGAAGGGCATTAAAAAAATAGCAGCATCTTCTGAATCCAAACACCTCAATGTGAAATGAAGAGCTGTAGATTTATAGGAAATATCTTGGATGATTTAAGATAAATAAATCTCACCTGAGATTTTTCACCCACCTCACACTTCCACTGATAACTTTCTGCAGACTCCAGCTTTCTTCCTCATCATAGAGTATACATAGAACATAGAGTGCAGAAGGTGGCCATTCGGCACATCGAGTCTGCACCGACCCACTTAAGCCCTCACTTCCACCCTATCCCTGTAACCCAATAACCCCTCCTAACCTTTTTGGACACTAAGGGCAATTTATCATGGCCAATTCACCTAACTTGCACGTCTTTGGACTGTGGGAGGAAACCGGAGCACCCGGAGGAAACAAAGAACAAAGAAATGTACAGCACAGGAACAGGCCCTTCGGCCCTCCAAGCCCGTGCTGACCATGCTGCCCGACTAAACTACAATCTTCTACACTTCCTGGGTCCGTATCCTTCTATTCCCATCCTATTCATATATTTGTCAAGATGCCCCTTAAATGTCCCTATCGTCCCTGCTTCCACTACCTCCTCCGGTAGCGAGTTCCAGGCACCCACTACCCTCTGCGTAAAAAACTTGCCTCGTACATCTACTCTAAACTTTGCCCCTCTCACCTTAAACCTATGCCCCCTAGTAATTGACCCACGCACAGACACGGGGAGAACGTGCAGACTCCGCACAGACAGTGACCCAGTGGGGAATCGAACCTGGGAGCCTGGCGCTGTGAAGTCACAGTGCTATCCACTTGTGCTTACGTGCTGCCCTAAATCATCTCCAAAGATGTGCAGGTTAGGTGGGGTTACGGGGATAAGGTGGGGGAGTGGGCCTACGTAGGGTGATCTTTCAGAGGGTCGGTGCAGACTCGATGGGGCGAATGGCCTCCTTCTGCACTGTTGGAATTCTATGAGATGTCTAGTCCATCAACCACAGAACCAATCGCCTGCAAACGTCCTTCAAGTCCAAATCATTGAAATGTGCCACACAAAGCAAGGGACCTGGTCCTAAGCCCTGAGGAACACGCTTGGAAACAGCCCGTCGCTCACGACCTGATGATCTGGTCATGATCACATTGCTGTCTGTGGGAGCTTGCTGTGCGCGGGCTGGCTGTGAATGCAGGACTACAATTCGAAAGCCATTCATTGGCTGGAAAGCACGATGGGATGTCCTGAGGTCGTGAGTGGAGCTATAGAAATGCTTTCTTTCCGTTTCAATTATGTCATGCATCCAGAGTGATCCTCAAGCCCTTCCTTTGCTACTGAACGGATTATAGCCTATATTTCATTGACACTACGCAGTATACTGTTTTACTAAATGGAGGTTCGCATTGTTTCGAATTACTGACAGGTATAGCGAAATCACAAAGCGTCAAACTCGGATGAGACATCATTCACGTCAAAGTCATAGAATCATAGATTTTCAGTGGAGAAAGAGGCCATTCGGCCCATCGGGTCTGCACCGGCCCTTGGAAAGAGCACCCTACCCAAGCCCATACCTCCACCCTATCCCAACACCTCCACCCTATCCCTGTAACTCCATCTACCTTTTTTTTTGGACACTAAGGGCAATTTTGGACTGTGGGAGGAAACCGGAGCACCCAGAGGAAACCCATGCAGACACGGGGAGAATGTGCTGACTCCGCACAGGCAGTGACCCAAGCCAGGAATCGAACCTGGCACCCTGGAGCTGTGAAGCAACTGTGCTAACCACTGTGCTACCGTGCTGCCCAAACCAACCCAAACCAGTCCTGAACCAACCCCGCCAACAAAACAGCAAATCCCATGAAACTATGCCAGTGATAAACCATAATTACTCACTGGTAGCTCTGGATTAGCAGAACCTGCCTGGGCTTGTCACATTACTGTGCCGACCAATCAGAGCGGTGGTAAGACCGCCCCCCCCACCCCCCCTACCTGTTCGCTCACCTGCCTGTTCCCCCATTCAACGTCGTAGAGATGCTCAGGAAATTGGAATGCAGCACGAAAACAGTGATTGCATTGACAACATGATGGTCCGTATCGCTCCTGTCCAAAGACAACAGAGTAAGCAGAAAAATATTACAGAGTTTTTCCAGAGCTAACTTCTGACACTTTTCGATGAAAAGCTCTGGTCATTTACAAGGTCAGGCCTTTGTAAGGTATGAACAAATTAAATAAAGAATTCTTTCACACATTTATTGCTGCACTGCGTTTTCAATTGGCATGTGAATCTGTCGTTTTTGACATAGGCTGTGTGTTTGTAGGCATACCAGGTCACATAGGGACGGACTCATATGGGAATGGGTCTTCTCAGCCATAATGAAGTTCCGCTTCACACAAATGTATGGAGGGAACAGGATTTGACTCATTGGGATCTTACTGTATCATCTTTCTCAACAACAACCTGCATTTATATTTCGCCTTTAATACGATAAATAATAATCTTCATTGTCACAAGTAGGCTTACATTAACACTGCAATGATGTTACTGTGAAAACCCCCTCGTCGCCACACTCCGGCGCCTGTTTGGGTACACTGAGGGAGAATCCAGAATGCCCAATTCACTTAACAAGAAGGGAATTCAGAGCTGAGGACGGAGGCGGCTGAAGACACAGCTACCATACTTAGCGTCATTACAATTCGCCTATTAGGACACAGCTCTCAGTAGTTCTAAACTAATACCCCATGACATAGAATCACCTAAGGGTTGTAAGGTTTGCGGTCTAAAAACTTAAAAGCATATGGAGATTGTAACATCACATCCCACTGGATTCAGGTTTTAGTAACACAAACAGTGACAAGAGTTGCTCTTGGAGACAGTCTTTTCTGTGCTGTTATTATTCTATTATTCTATGATGCTAGGATACAGCAGATTGTGACAAATTCATAGTGTGTTCCAGTTGGTAAATTGCCACACTAATGTCTGAAATTGTTCTTACTTACTTAATTCTGAACAGGTTGATGGCTCACTGATCCTTCAGGTAGACAGTTCCTAATGCCACAGCACAACCTCCAGTGCCCCCCAGCACATGTTTCCCATCCACTTCGAGAACTCCCACCCCCTCCCTCCATTCCTATTTCTGCTCCCTCCCTGCAGAATTCTTTCCCTTTCGCATCATTCCCATTCCATTCTACAATTCCCATTCCCCTACAGATTTCCCATCCCCTCACCCCACACACACATGGTTCCCATTCCCTCTCACCACATCATTCCCATTCCATAATCCCCATTTCTTCACACCAGAATTCCCATTCCCTCCCACCAGAATCCCCATTCTCTCCCACCAGAATTTCCTTTCCCTCTCACATCATTCCCATTCTGTTGCACAATTCCCATTTCTTCTTAGATTTCCCATTCTCTCCCACCAGAATTTCCATTCCCTCCCACCAGAATACCCATTCCCTCACAGAATTCACATTTCCTCTCACCACACCATTTCCATTCCATAATTCCAATTCCTTTTTAGATTTCCCATACTCTCCCAGCAGAATTCTCATTCCCTCACATCATTCCCATGTCATTGCACGATTCCCATGCCTTTCCAGATTTACCACTCTGTCCCACCAGAATCCCCATCTCCTCAAAGCAACCTCATTCCCACAGCAGAATCCCCATTCCCTCACACCATCCCCATTTTAACATAATCCCTATTCTCTCCCAGCAGAATTCCCATTTCCTTTTAAAATCTACATTCCCCTCCCAGCAGAATCCCCATTCCCTCACGGAATTCCCATTCCCTCTGAGAATCCCATTCCCTCACAGAAAAATTCCCATTCCCTCACAGATTCACCATTCATAAGAACATAATAGGGCGGCACGGTGGCTAGCACTGCTGCCTCACGGCGTCGAGGTCACAGGTTCGATCCCGGCTCTGGGTCACTGTCCGTGTGGAGTTTGCACATTCTCCCCGTGTATGCGTGGGTTTCGCCCCCACAACGCAAAGATGTGTAGGTAGGTGGATTGGCCACGCTAAATTGCTCCTTAATTGGAAAAAATGAATTGGGTATTCTAAATTTATTTATTTTAAAAATAAGAACATAAGAACCAGGAGTCGGCCATCTGGCCCCTCGAGCCTGCTCCGCCATTCAATGAGATCATGGCTGATCTTTTGTGGACTCAGCTCCACTTTCCGGCCCGAACACCATAACCCTTAATCCCTTTATTCTTCAAAAAACTATCTATCTTTATCTTGAAAACATTTAATGGAGGAGCCTCAACTGCTTCACTGGGCAGGGAAGTCCATAGATTCACAACCCTTTGGGTGAAGAGGTTCCTCCTAAACTCAGTCCTAAATTTGCTTCCCCTTATTTTGAGGCTATGACCCCTAGTTCTGCTTTCACCCGCCAGTGGAAACAACCTGCCCGCATCTATCCTATCTATTCCCTTCATAATTTTATATGTTTCAATAAGATCCCCCCACATTCTTCTAAACTCCAATGAGTACAGTCCCAGTCTACTCAACCTCTCCTCGTAATCCAACCCCCTCAACTCTGGGATTAACCTAGTGAATCTCCTCTGCACACCCCCCAGCGCCAGTACGTCCTTTCTCAGGTAAGGAGACCAAAACTGAACACGATACGCCATTATCCCCTCTCAGAATCCCCATTAGAATTCCCATTCCCTCTCAGAATTCCCACTCCCCCTCAGAATCCACATCCCTCTCAGAATTCCCATCCCTCTCAGAATTCCCATTCCCTCACATTATCCCAATTCCCTCTCAGAATTCCCATTCCCCCACAAAATTCCCATTTCCTCTCAGAATTCCCATTCCCCCACAAAATTTCCATTTCCTCTCAGAATTCCCATTCCCTCTCAGAATTCCCATTCCCCCACAAAATTCCCATTCCCTCTCAGAATCCCCATTCCCTCTCAGAATTCCCATTCCCCCACAACATTCCCATTTCCTCTCAGAATCCCCATTCCCTCACAGAATTCCCATTCCCCTACAGAATTCCCATTCCCTCTCAGATTTCCCATTCCCTCACAGAATCCCCATTCCCTCTCAGAATTCCCATTCCCACACAAAATTCCCATTTCCTCTCAGAATTCCCATTCCCCCACAAAATTTCCATTTCCTCTCAGAATCCCCATTCCCTCTCAGAATTCCCATTCCCCCACAACATTCCCATTTCCTCTCAGAATCCCCATTCCCTCACAGAATTCCCATTCCTCCACAAAATTCCCATTTCCTCTCAGAATTCCCATTCCCCCACAAAATTTCCATTTCCTCTCAGAATCCCCATTCCCTCACAGAATTCCCATTCCTCCACAAAATTCCCATTTCCTCTCAGAATTCCCATTCCCCCACAAAATTTCCATTTCCTCTCAGAATTCCCATTCCTCCACAAAATTTCCATTTCCTCTCAGAATTCCCATTCCCCCACAAAATTTCCATTTCCTCTCAGAATTCCCATTCCCCCACAAAATTTCTATTTCCTCTCAGAATCCCCATTCCCTCACAGAATTCCCATTCCTCCACAAAATTCCCATTCCCTCTCAGAATCCCTCCGCTCTGCGCCACGTGCTCTGGTCGGTCACGTGGTCCCGGGCGGCGCGAGCAGGTGGTTCAGTCCATTCCCGCCACGGGGGGTGGGAGTATATAAAATCTTCCTTGTTCCCCCTGCCCGCCCGTCCCAGCCGGCTCTCATATTCCGCCTTCGCCCGTTAGAAACCCTCCCATCCTCCCTCGACACCTCCGAATGCAGTCAGCTGGGACATTGTGTGGGTACCTGCGCGGAGAGAGAGCAGCTCCCCCCCCCGCCCAGCCGATGGGCCGGCCCGCCTCAGGCGCCGCGCGCGGAGCCGCCGCCATTTGCCGCCCGCCCCGAGCTCGCCCGGCCCGCAGCCGCCAACTCGACGCCAGGTGCGACTGTGAAGCGACGGGGAGGCGGGAGCGACCGGGACAGGCCTTTTTTGTGTGTGGGAGGGGGGCGGCTCCGAGGCGTCGAAAGAAAATGGGGAGGGCGGTGTGTTGGCCCCTGAGGGAGAGGGGGGGGGGGTGTTGGCCCCTGAGGGAGAGGGGGGGGGGGTGTTGGCCCCTGAGGGAGAGGGGGGGGGGGTGTTGGCCCCTGAGGGAGAGGGGGGGGGGGTGTTGGCCCCTGAGGGAGAGGGGGGGGGGGTGTTGGCCCCTGAGGGAGAGGGGGGGGGGGGTGTTGGCCCCTGAGGGAGAGGGGGGGGGGTGTTGGCCCCTGAGGGAGAGGGGGGGGGGGGTGTTGGCCCCTGAGGGAGAGGGGGGGGGGGGTGTTGGCCCCTGAGGGAGAGGGGGGGGGGGTGTTGGCCCCTGAGGGAGAGGGGGGGGTGTTGGCCCCTGAGGGAGAGGGGGGGGGGGTGTTGGCCCCTGAGGGAGAGGGGGGGGGGGGGTTGGCCCCTGAGGGAGAGGGGGGGGGGGGGTTGGCCCCTGAGGGAGAGGGGGGGGGGGTTGGCCCCTGAGGGAGAGGGGGGGGGGGTGTTGGCCCCTGAGGGAGAGGGGGGGGGGGGTGTTGGCCCCTGAGGGAGAGGGGGGGGGGTGGTGTTGGCCCCTGAGGGAGAGGGGGGGGGGGTGTTGGCCCCTGAGGGAGAGGGGGGGGGGGTGTTGGCCCCTGAGGGAGAGGGGGGGGGGTGTTGGCCCCTGAGGGAGAGGGGGGGGGGTGTTGGCCCCTGAGGGAGAGGGGGGGGGTGTTGGCCCCTGAGGGAGAGGGGGGGGGGTGTTGGCCCCTGAGGGAGAGGGGGGGGGTGGGTGTTGGCCCCTGAGGGAGAGGGGGGGGGGGTGTTGGCCCCTGAGGGAGAGGGGGGGGGGGTGTTGGCCCCTGAGGGAGAGGGGGGGGGGTGTTGGCCCCTGAGGGAGAGGGGGGGGAGGGTGTTGGCCCCTGAGGGAGAGGGGGGGGGGGTGTTGGCCCCTGAGGGAGAGGGGGGGGAGGGTGTTGGCCCCTGAGGGAGAGGGGGGGGGGGTGTTGGCCCCTGAGGGAGAGGGGGGGGGGGGTGTTGGCCCCTGAGGGAGAGGGGGGGGGGGTGTTGGCCCCTGAGGGAGAGGGGGGGGGTGTTGGCCCCTGAGGGAGAGGGGGGGGGGGTGTTGGCCCCTGAGGGAGAGGGGGGGGGGTGTTGGCCCCTGAGGGAGAGGGGGGGGGGTGTTGGCCCCTGAGGGAGAGGGGGGGGGGTGTTGGCCCCTGAGGGAGAGGGGGGGGGGTGTTGGCCCCTGAAGGAGAGGGGGGGGGGTTGGCCCCTGAGGGAGAGGGGGGGGGGTGTTGGCCCCTGAGGGAGAGGGGGGGGGTGTTGGCCCCTGAGGGAGAGGGGGGGGGTGTTGGCCCCTGAGGGAGAGGGGGGGGGGTGTTGGCCCCTGAGGGAGAGGGGGGGGGGTGTTGGCCCCTGAGGGAGAGGGGGGGGGTGTTGGCCCCTGAGGGAGAGGGAGGGGGGGGTGTTGGCCCCTGAAGGAGAGGGAGGGGGGGTGTTGGCCCCTGAGGGAGAGGGAGGGGGGGGGGGTGTTGGCCCCTGAGGGAGGGGGGGGTGTTGGCCCCTGAGGGAGGGGGTGGGTGTTGGCCCCTGAGGGAGAGGGAGGGGGGGGTGTTGGCCCCTGAGGGAGAGGGAGGGGGGGTGTTGGCCCCTGAGGGAGAGGGAGGGGGGGGGTGTTGGCCCCTGAGGGAGAGGGAGGGGGGGGTGTTGGCCCCTGAGGGAGAGGGAGGGGGGGTGTTGGCCCCTGAGGGAGAGGGGGGGGGTGTTGGCCCCTGAGGGAGAGGGGGGGGGGTGTTGGCCCCTGAGGGAGAGGGGGGGGGGGGTGTTGGCCCCTGAGGGAGAGGGGGGGGGTGTTGGCCCCTGAGGGAGAGGGGGGGGGTGGTGTTGGCCCCTGAGGGAAGGGGTGTTGGCCCTGAGGGAGAGGGGGGGGGGTGTTGGCCCCTGAGGGAGAGGGGGGGGGGTGTTGGCCCCTGAGGGAGAGGGGGGGGGTGTTGGCCCCTGAGGGAGGGGGGGAGGCGTTGGCCCCTGAGGGGGGGGTTGGCCCCTGAGGGAAGGAGGGTGGGGGGGGTGTTGGCCCCTGAGGGAGGGGGGAGGGGTTGGCCCCTGAGGGAGGGAAGGGGGGGGGGGTTGGCCCCGGAGGGAGGGGGGGTGTTGGCCCCGGAGGGAGGGGGTTTTGGCCCCGGAGGGAGGGGGGTTTTGGCCCCTGAGGGAAGGAGGGAGGGGGGGGTGTTGGCCCCTGAGGGAGGGAGGGGAGGGGGTGTTGGCCCCTGAGGGAGGGGGGGGTGTTGGCCCCTGAGGGAGGGAGGGGGGGTTGTTGGCCCCTGAGGGAGGGAGGGGTGTTGGCCCCTGAGGGAGGGGGGGGTGTTGGCCCCTGAGGGAGGGGGGGGGGTGTTGGCCCCTGAGGGAGGGGGGGGGGTGTTGGCCCCTGAGGGAGGGGGGGGGGTGTTGGCCCCTGAGGGAGGGGAGGTGTTCGCCCCTGAGGGAGGGGGAGGGGGGGTGTTGGCCCCTGAGGGAGGGGGAGGGGGGTGTTGGCCCCTGAGGGAGGGGGAGGGGGGGTGTTGGCCCCTGAGGGAGGGGGAGGGGGAGTGTGGGCCCCTGAGGGAGGGGGAGGGGGAGTGTGTTGGCCCCTGAGGGACGGGGAGGGGGAGTGTGTTGGCCCCTGAGGGAGGGGGAGGGCGTTGGCCCGAGGGGGAGGGGGAGGGGGTGGGTGTTGGCCCCTGGGGGAGGGGGAGGGTGTTGGCCCCTGGGGGAGGGGGAGGGTGTTGGCCCCTGGGGGAGGGGGAGGGTGTTGGCCCCTGGGGGAGGGGGAGTGTGTTGGCCCCTGAGGGAGGGGGAGGGGGAGGGGGAGTGTGTTGGCCCCAGGGGGAGGGGGAGTGTGTTGGCCCCAGGGGGAGGGGGAGTGTGTTGGCCCCTGAGGGAGGGGGAGTGTGTTGGCCCCTGAGGGAGGGGGAGGGGGAGTGTGTTGGCCCCTGAGGGAGGGGGAGGGGGAGTGTGTTGGCCCCTGAGGGAGGGGGAGTGTGTTGGCCCCTGAGGGAGGGGGAGGGGGGGGGTGTTGGCCCCTGAGGAAGGGGGGGGGTGTTGTTGAACCCCTGAGGGAGGAGGGGTGTTGGCCCCCTGAGGGAGGGGGGGGGGGTGTTGGCCCCTGAGGGGGGGGGGGTGTTGGCCCCTGAGGGAGGGGGGTGGTGTTGGCCCCTGAGGGAGGGGGGTGGTGTTGGCCCCTGAGGGAGGGGGAGGGGGGGGGTTGGCCCCTGAGGGAGGGGGAGGGGGGGTGTTGGCCCCTGGGGGAGGGGGAGGGGGGGTGTTGGCCCCTGAGGGAGGGGGAGGGGGGCTGTTGGCCCCTGAGGGAGGGGGAGGGGGGGTGTTGGCCCCTGAGGGAGGGGGAGGGGGCGTGTTGGCCCCTGGGGGAGGGGGAGGGGGGGTTGGCCCCTGAGGGAGGGGGAGGGGGGGGTGTTGGCCCCTGAGGGAGGGGGAGGGGGGGGTGTTGGCCCCTGAGGGAGGGGGAGGGGGGGTGTTGGCCCCTGAGGGAGGGGGAGGGGGGGTGTTGGCCCCTGGGGGAGGGGGAGTGTGTTGGCCCCTGGGGGAGGGGGAGGGTGTTGGCCCCTGGGGGAGGGGAGGGGGAGGGTGTTGGCCCCTGGGGGAGGGGAGGGGGAGTGTGTTGGCCCCTGGGGAGGGGGAGTGTGTTGGCCCCTGAGGGAGGGGGAGGGGGAGTGTGTTGGCCCCTGAGGGAGGGGGAGGGGGAGTGTGTTGGCCCCTGGGGGAGGGGGAGTGTGTTGGCCCCTGAGGGAGGGGAGGGGGGGTGTTGGCCCCTGAGGAAGGGGGGGGGTTGTTGGCACCCTGAGGCAGGAGGGTTGTTGGCCCCTGTGTGGGGGGGTGTGTTGGCCCCTGAGGGAGGATGGGGTGGGGGGGTGTTGGCCCCTGAGGGAGGGGGGGTGGTGTTGGCCCCTGAGGGAGGGGAGGGGGGAGTGTGTTGGCCCCTGAGGGAGGGGGAGGGGGAGTGTGTTGGCCCCTGAGGGAGGGGGAGGGGGAGTGTGTTGGCCCCTGAGGGAGGGGGAGTGTGTTGTCCCCTGAGGGAGGGGAGGGGGGGTGTTGGCCCCTGAGGGAGGGCGAGGGGGGGTGTTGGCCCCTGAGGAAGGGGGGGGGTGTTGTTGGCCCCCTGAGGGAGGAGGGGTGTTGGCCCCTGAGGGAGGAGGGGGGGGGTGTTGGCCCCTGAGGGAGGATGGGGTGGGGGGGTGTTGGCCCCTGAGGAGGGGGGTGGTGGTGTTGGCCCCTGAGGGAGGGGGAGGGGGGGTGTTGGCCCCTGAGGGAGGGGGAGGGGTGGTGTTGGCCCCTGAGGGAGGGGGAGGGGTGGTGTTGGCCCCTGAGGGAGGGGGTGTGTGTTGGCCCGTGAGGGGGGTGTTGGCCCCTGAGGGAGGGGGAGGGGGGGTGTTGGCCCCTGAGGGAGGGGGAGGGGGAGTGTGTAGGCCCCTGAGGGAGGGGGAGGGGGGTGTTGGCCCCTGGGGAAGGGGGAGTGTGTTGGCCCCTGGGGAAGGGGGAGTGTGTTGGCCCCTGGGGGAGGGGGAGTGTGTTGGCCCCTGAGGAAGGGGGAGGGGGAGTGTGTTGGCCCCTGAGGGAGGGGGAGGGGGAGTGTGTTGGCCCCTGAGGGAGGGGGAGGGGGAGTGTGTTGGCCCCTGAGGGAGGGGGAGGGGGGGGTGTTGGCCCCTGAGGGAGGGGGAGGGGGGTGTTGGCCCCTGAAGGAAGGGGGGGGGTGTTGGCCCCTGAGGGAGATGGGGGGGGTGTTGGCCCCTGAGGGAGGGGAGGGGGTGTTGGCCCCCTGAGGGAGGGGGAGGGTGTTGGCCCCTGAGGGAGGGGAGGCGGAGGGTGTTGGCCCCTGGGGGAGGGGGAGTGTGTTGGCCCCTGAGGGAGGGGGAGGGGGAGTGTGTTGGCCCCTGAGCGAGGGGGAGGGGGAGTGTGTTGGCCCCTGAGGGAGGGGAGGGGGGTGTTGGCCCCTGAGGGAGGGGAGGGGGGTGTTGGCCCCTGAGGAAGGGGGGGGGGTGTTGTTCGCCCCCTGAGGCAGGAGGGTTGTTGGCCCCTGTGTGGGGGGGGGGGGGTGTTGGCCCCTGAGGGAGGATGGGGTGGGGGGGTGTTGGCCCCTGAGGGAGGGGGGGGGGTGGTGTTGGCCCCTGAGGGAGGAGTGTGTTGGCCCCTGAGGGAGGGGGAGGGGGAGTGTGTTGGCCCCTGAGGGAGGGGGAGGGGGAGTGTGTTGGCCCCTGAGGGAGGGGGAGGGTGTTGGCCCCTGGGGGAGGGGAAGTGTGTTGGCCCCTGAGGGAGGGGAAGTGTGTTGGCCCCTGAGGGAGGGGGAGTGTGTTGTCCCCTGAGGGAGGGGAGGCGGGGTGTTGGCCCCTGAGGGAGGGCGAGGGGGGGTGTTGGCCCCTGAGGAAGGGGGGGTGTTGTTGGCCCCCTGAGGGAGGAGGGGTGTTGGCCCCTGAGGGAGGAGGGGGGGTGTTGGCCCCTGAGGGAGGAGGGGGGGGTGTTGGCCCCTGAGGGAGGATGGGGTGGGGGGGTGTTGGCCCCTGAGGAGGGGGGCGGTGGTGTTGGCCCCTGAGGGAGGGGGAGGGGGGTGTTGGCCCTGAGGGAGGGGGAGGGGTGGTGTTGGCCCCTGAGGGAGGGGGTGTGTGTTGGCCCGTGAGGGGGAGTGTTGGCCCCTGAGGGAGGGGGGGTGTTGGCCCCTGAGGGAGGGGGAGGGGGGGTGTTGGCCCTTGAGGGAGGGGGAGGGGGAGTGTGTAGGCCCCTGAGGGAGGGGGAGGGGGGTGTTGGCCCCTGGGGAAGGGGGAGTGTGTTGGCCCCTGGGGGAGGGGGAGTGTGTTGGCCCCTGGGGGAGGGGGAGTGTGTTGGCCCCTGAGGGAGGGGGAGGGGGAGTGTGTTGGCCCCTGAGGGAGGGGGAGGGGGAGTGTGTTGGCCCCTGAGGGAGGGGGAGGGGGAGTGTGTTGGCCCCTGAGGGAGGGGGAGGGGGGGTGTTGGCCCCTGAAGGAAGGGGGGGGGCGTTGGCCCCTGAGGGAGGAGGGGGGGGGGTGTTGGCCCCTGAGGGAGGGGAGGGGGTGTTGGCCCCCTGAGGGAGGGGGAGGGTGTTGGCCCCTGAGGGAGGGGGGGTGTTGGCCCCTGAGCGAGGGGGGGGGGGTGTTGTTGGCCCCTGAGGGAGAGGGGGGTGGTTGTGTGCCCCCTGAGGGAGAGGAGGTGTTGTGGGCCCCCTGAAGGAGAGGGGGGGGGTTGTGGGCCCCCAGAGGGGGGGGGGGTTGTGGGCCCCCTGAGAGAGGGAGGGGGGTGTTGGCTCCTGAGGGAGGAGGGGTTGTGTTGGCCCCTGAGGGGGGGAGGAGGGGTGTGGCCCCCCTGTGGGGGGGCCCCTGTGGGAGGGGGTGGGGTTGGGGGGGTGCCCCCTGAGGGAGGGGGGGTGCCCCCTGAGGGGGGGGCCCAGTGGGAGAGAGGGGGGAGCCCTGAGGGGGTTTGTGGGCCCCCTGAGGTAGGGAGGGGGGCGGGGGTTGGTGTGGGCCCCCTGAGGGAGGAGGGGGGGGGTTGGTGTGGGCCCCCTGAGTGAGGAAGGCGGGGGGGTTGGTGTGGGCCTCGTGAGGGAGGCAGGGGGGGGTTGGTGTGGGCCACGTGAGGGAGGCAGGGGGGTTTGGTGTGGGCCACGTGAGGGAGGCAGGGGGGGTTGGTGTGGGCCACCTGAGGGAGGGTGGGTGGGTTAGTGTGGGCCCCCTGAGGGGGGAGGGGGGGCCCCGGGAGGGGGGGGGGTTCTCTGAGGAGGAGGGAGGGCCCTGAGGGGGGAGGGGCCCCCTGAGGGGGGAGGGGGTGTGTGGGCCCCCTGGGGGAGTGAGGGGTGGGCCCCCTGAGGGGTGAGGGAGGTCCCGGGGAGGGGGGGGCCCTGAGGGAGGGGGCGGGGTCCATGGAGATGGTTTGTGGGACCCCTAAGTGCGAGGGGCGGGGGTCTGAGCCCCTGTGGGATGGGGGCCCCCGTGGTGACAGACCGAGGCTAGGGAGGGGGAGAGCCCATGTCATTGGAGTGCAGACATGCTCAACATACAGTTAGCTGGGGAGGGGGGATTCGATGTGGATGGGGAAGGTGCAAAGAGGGAGTCATTGGGGCCTGGGGGTGACGGAGAGGGCCACACTGATTCCCGGGGCAGACACACGCACTGGGCCGGGGGGTTGGAAGGATGATATTGGCTCACACCGGGGGAGGGTGCTGTGTTTCGCCACTTACTCAGTGACTGACACAAAGACAATGCCTGTTTTGTTCAACTGTTGATGGGGTTCCAGCACTCGGGAATATCTTGGATATTTTGCGGTGGGGCGAAGGAGACAGGAGGATGGGATGGGCGGAGAAGAAAGAAATGGAGGGTAATGGGGAGGGATCCTGGAAGAAAACGAGGAGAGGGCTGGTGAGCGGGAAGGAGGGTGGTAGGTTAGAGGAGGACACAGATGGAAAGAAGAGAATTGGATGGAGGAGGGAGAGAGGAGTATGGAAATAGGAAAATGGGAGATGGAGGGAGAGAGGTGATGAAGGAGTGGGGCTAGTTATAGGGAGGGACAAGAAGGATGGCGGAAAGAGATAGTGTGTAATGGACAGGGATGGAGGGAGAGATTTGGGCAAGGAAAAGGTGATTAATGGAGGTGAAAGAAAGATGGTAGGAGGCAGGAAGATGCTAGGGCTGATCAGGGAGGGGGATAAATATAGCAAAAAGTAGAAAGTATAGCGTTGTTTAAAAATAAGGTTAAACAAAAGGTTTAGGTTCACTATTCAGCAATTTAAAAAAAAATTAAGACTCAATAATTGACTTGTTTCATCTGAATTTCTATTTTTATAATTGAAAAACATCTTTGTTTTTGTGAATAATTTTTGAACTAATAGTTTATAAAGTATGGTAGCTTGTTAATTGTTGCATGTTTAATAAATGGGATGTTAATTGATTCAAACATGGCAAAATGATTTGTCAAGAATGTAGACTATTCCTTTTTTCATTTGTGCAGTCAGTCCTTTTGGAATTTAGTTGTAATAATTAGCAGTTTCATTTTTGCATGACACTTTGTTATTTAAATTAGACTTGTCCTGTGTCCAATTTAAACATTTAGTTACTTTTATTAATGCTCAGCATGGGCAGCACGTGACGCAGTGGTTAGCACTGGGACTACGGCGCTGAGGGGAGGGGGGCCCTGAGGGAGGGGACCCGGCCCTGGGTCACTGTCCGCGTGGAGTTTGCACACTCTTCCCGTGTCTGTGTGGGTGTCGCCCCCACAACGCAAAAATGTGCTGGTTGGGTGGATTGGCCATGCTAAATTGCCCCTTAATTGGGGGGGAAAAAACTCTAAAATTAAAATTAAATGCTCAGCAGCTTGGTGCCAACCTTAATTGTCCTAGATGCCCTGAGAAATGCACTACATTTACTGCGATCTAATACAACCTGAGAAACCTGTTAAGTCATTAGAGGGCAGCTAAGAATTAACCACATTGGTTGTATTTTCTGATTTTCTTTTGAAGAGGCTGAATTGATACTTTCAAACTACCACAATTTGATTTGGACTTGCAATTCTGGATTAACAGCGATCAGACAGTTGCTCCCAGCTTGGTTTATTTTTGTTTTGTTGCTTGCATTGTTTATGCTTTGCTCTTTCCTCTCTTATGTTATCCTGCCTCTTTCTCTCTTCCCGTTTCCCTCTCTTCCCGTTTCCCAACACCTAACTCTTCATCTACATTCCTTCCTCTCCATTTTCTTCTCAGTTTTTCTTTCCATGTTTCCAAAAGGAATTGATTCTTGACGAGGAACTATGGCTGACAGCCTGGGGTACCTTGCCCAAGGTGCCACTGTTAATGCTTGGTCCCCAACACCTTAATACATCTCATTCCACATTCATACCCACACAGCTGCACTTTCCAGCCTGAATCACTGAAAATCATGAGGGGATGCGAGAAGTTTCTTGCCAAGGAAGAATGAACAAATCCAAAGAAGCCTTATTCTTGCTCAGTGGTCACACTTGGGTTCTTCTGTTGCTCAAGTCTTTGACCTTTTTACAGTTATATTAATATTGTGGAAACCAAGGTAAGTAGGATTGGCCTTTTAAATGGAAGTTGATCAACAGAAAACATGACGGGCAGGTAGTACCACCAGGAGAGCAAGGGCATTGAAGAGGAACAACAGCAAAGTAATAAGTGAAACCTGGTCACTTAAGCATCAAGGCTCAAGATGATTTTAGTTTTACAAATGTGGTTTGGGGTTAATAATGCTGAAGAGAGGGCAACACGGTGGCACAGTGGGTTAGCCCTGTTGCCTCAGGGCGCCGAGGTCCCAGTGCTGGGTCACTGTCTGTGAGGAGTTTGCACATTCTCCCCATGTTTGCGTGGGTTTCACCCCCACAACCCAAAGATGTGCAGGCTAGGTGGATTGGCCGCGCTAAATTGCCCCTTAATTGGAAAAAACGAATTGGGCACTCTAGATTTAAAAAAATAAAATAATGCTGAAGATGAACCTTTCTGAAATGTCATGGGCTGTATCCTGTGCTGCTGGGATTCTCTGTTGCGCTGGCAGTGCACCCACGCGTTTCCCATTGGTGTGAGGTGGCCACAATGGGAAATCCCATTGGGGAGTAGTGGGAACGGAGAATCCCGCTGCTGACGAAGGTGCGCCGCCCAGGAAAAAGTGGCTGGCGGACCGGAGAATCCCGCCCCATGTTTTTAACTGGATAATTTTTAGGGAGTTGGGGAGATAAGTAAAATCTGTGGAATAATATTTTTTTAATGAATAAATGTGATTGAGATGAGGATAAAAGACAAATGAAAACACTCATAGAACATAGACCATTACAGCGCAGTACAGGCCCTTCGGCCCTCGGTGTTGCGCCAACCTGTGAAACCACTCTAAAGCCCATCTACACTATTCCCTTATCGTCCATATGTCTATCCAATGACCATTTGAATGCCCTTAGTATTGGTGAGTCCACTACTGTTGCAGGCAGGGCATTCCACGCCCTTACTACTCTCTGAGTAAAGAACCTACCTCTGACATCTGCCTTGGATCTATCTCCCCTCAATTTAAAGTTATGCCCCTCGTGCTAGACATCACCATCCGAGGAAAAAGGCTCTCACTGTCCACCCTATCCAATTCTCTGATCATCTTGTATGCCTCAATTAAGTCACCTCTTAACCTTTTTCTTTCTGACGAAAACAGCCTCAAGTCCCTCAGCCTTTCCTCATAAGATCTTCCCTCCATACCAGGCAACATTCTGGTAAATCGCCTCTGCACCCTTTCCAATGCTTCCACATCCTTCCGATAATGCAGTGACCAGAATTGCACGCAATACTCCAAATGCGGCCGCACCAGAGTTTTGTACAGCTGCAACATGACCTCATGGCTCCGAAACTCAATCCCTTTACCAATAAAAGCTAACACACCGTACACCTTCTTAATAACCCTCTCAACCTGGGTGGCAACCTTCAGGGATCTATGTACATGGACACCGGGATCTCTCTGCTCATCCACACTGCCAAGAATCTTATCATTAGCCCAGTACTCTGCCTTCCTGTTATTCCTTCCAAAATGAATCACCTCACACTTTTCTGCATAAAACTCCATTTTCCACCTCTCAGCCCGGTGCTGTAGCTTATCTATGTCCCTCTGTAACTTGTAACATCCTTCTGCACTGTCCACAACTCCACCGACTTTAGTGTCATCTGCAAATTTACTCACCCATCCTTCTACGCCCTCCTCCACGTCATTTATAAAAATGACAAACAGCAGTGGCCCCAAAACAGATCCTTGTGGTTCACCACTAGTAACTTGACTCCAGTCTGAACATTTCCCATCAACCACCACCCTCTGTCTTTCAGCTAGCCAATTTCTGATCCAAACTGCTAAATCACCCTGAATCCCATGCCTCCGTATTTTCTGCAGTAGCCTACCGTGGAGAACCTTATCAAACGCATTACTGAAATCCACATACACCACATCAACTGCTTTATACCCTCATCCACCTGTTTGGTCACCTTCGCAAAGAACTCAATAAGGTTTGTGAGGCATGACCTACCCTTCACAAAACCATGTTGACTATCTCTAATCAAATTATTCCTTTCCAGATAATTATACATCCTATCTCTTATAAACCTGTCCAAGATTTTGCCCACACCAGAAGTAAGGCTCACTGGTCTATAGTTACCTGTTATATATAGTAAATAACAACATTTGCTATCCTCCAGTGTTCTGGCACTATTCCTGTCGACAAAGATGACTTAAAGATCAAAGCCAAAGGCTCAGCAATCTCCTCCCTAGCTTCCCAGAGAATCCTAGGATAAATCCCATCCGGCCCAGGGGACTTATCTATTGTCACACTTTCCAGAATTGCTGACACCTCCTTATGAACCTCAAGCCCTTCTAGTCTAGTAGCCTGAATCTCAGTATTCCCCTCAACAACATTGTCTTTTTCCTGTGTGAATACTGACGAAAAATATTCATTTAGCACCTCTCCTACCTCCTCGGACTCGAAGCACAACTTCCCAATACTGTCCTTGACTGGCCCTACTCTTACCGGCCCTAGTCATTTGTTTATTCCTGACATATCTATAGAAAGCTTTAGGGTTATCCTTGATCCTACCTGCCAAAGACTTCTCATGTCCCCTCCTGGCTCTTCTTAGCTCTCTAGGTCCTTCCTAGCTAACGTGTAACTCTCGAGCGCCCTAACTGAACCTTCATGTCTCATCTTTACATAAGCCTCCTTCTTCCTATTGACAAGTGTTTCGACTGCTTTAGTAAACCACGGTTCCCTTGCTCGACCACTTCCTCCCTGCCTGACAGGTACATACTTATCAAGGACATGAAGTAGATGTTCCTTGAACAAGCTCCACATCTCTATTGTGCGCATCCCCTACAGTTTTCCTCTCCATCCCATGCATCCTAGGTCTTACCTCATCGCATCATAATTGCCTTTCCCCCAGATATAACTCTTGCCCTGCAGTATATACCTATCCCTTTCCATCACTAAAGTAAACGTAATCGAATTGTGGTCACTATCACCAAAGTGTTACGTTCCTCCAAATCTAACACCTGTTGTGGTTCATTACCCAGTACCAAATCCAATATGGCCTCTCCTTTCGTTGGCCTATCTACATACTGTGTCAGGAAACCCTCCTGCACACATTGGACAAAAACGGACCCATCTAAAGTACTCGAACTATCGCGTTTCCAGTCAATATTTGGAAAGTCAAAGTCCCCCATAACAACTACCCTGTTGCTTTCGTTCCTATCCAGAATCATCTTTGCAATCCTTTCCTCTACATCTCTGGAACTTTTCGGAGGCCTAGAGAAAACCCCTAACAGGGTGACGTCTCCTTTCCTGTTTCTAACCTCAGCCCAAACTACCTCAGTAGACGAGTCCTCATCAAACGTCCTTTCTGCCACCGTAATACTGTCCTTGACTAACAATGCCACCCATCCCCCTCTTTTACCACCTTCCCTGAGCTTACTGAAATATCTAAACCCCGGCACCTGCAACACCATTCCTGTCCCTTCTCTCTCGATGTCTCCGAAATGGTCACAACATCGAAGTCCCAGTTACCAACCCATGCCGCAAGTTCACCCACCTTATTCCGGATGCTCCTGGGTATGCCGTGTAGCAGTTCTAAATGTTGGAGCTGAGCTTTTAATAACTAAAAAAAAATTGTTTTATTGGCATTTTCAAAGTTCTGTACATTTGCCATTCATTTTCATTTACTATAAATGTTAAACGGCTTTGTCTTACTTTACTTTATTGACATTGTTGCCGTCTAGTTGGGCATTGAGCTTTTAATGATAGTTCCTGTAGGAATGGGTAATTTAGCAGTAATAGAAAGAGTGGAAATTAGAACAATCAGCATCAATAGGGAAACAGTACTCAACAAACTACTGAAAGTGAAGGCATACAAGTTCCCAGGGCCTGATGGCTTACATCCTAGGGTATTAAAGGAAGAGCTAGCAGAGACAGTAGATCTGTTGGTTGTAATAGTCCAAAATTCCCTGGACACCGGAAAGGTTTCAGTTTTTTAAAAGAAATTAATTTACGGGATGTGTTTGTCGATGGCTAGGCCAGCATTTATTGCCCATCCTTAGTTGCCCTTCAGAAGGTCTTGGTGAGTTGCCTTTTTGAACCGCTGCAGTCCTTGAGGTGTAAGTACACCCACTGTTAAGGAGGGAGTTCCAAGATGTTGCTCTAGCGACAGTGATGGAGCGGCGATATATTTCTCAAGTCAAGGTGGTGAGTGGTTTGGAGGGGAACCTCCAGGTGGTAGGGTTCCCAGGTACCTGCTGCTCTTGTCCTTGAAAGATGGTAGTGGTCATGGGTTTGGAAGGTGTCTTAAGGCGCCATGGTGAGTTACTGCAATGCATCTTATAGATGGTACAAATGGCTGTCACTGTTCGGTGGTGGTGGTGGTGGAGGGTTTGAATGTTTGTGGAAGGGGGAGCAATCAAGTGGGCTGATTTGTTCTGGACGGTGTCGCGCTTCTTGAGTGTTAGAACATAGAAAAATACAGCACAGAACAGGCCCTTCGGCCCATTGTTGGAGCTGCACTCATCCTGGCAAGTGGTGAGCATTCCATTACAATCCTGACTTATATCTTTTTATAATCTTTATTGTCGCAAGTAGGCTTACATAACACTGCAATGAAGTTACTGTGAAAAGCCCCTCGTCGCCACATTCCGGTGCATGTTCGGGTACGGAGAATTCAGAATGTCCAAATTACATAACAGCACGCCTTTCAGGACTTGTGGGAGGAAACCGGAGCACCAGGAGGAAACCCACGCAGACACTGGGAGAACGTGCAGACTCCACACAGACAGTGACCCAAGCTGGGAATCGAACCTGGGACCCAGGAGCTGTGAAGCAACAGTGCTACCCATTGTGCTATCTTGCTGCCCAAGAACCTGTGCCGTATAGGCTTTAGGGTGGGGGGGGGGGGTTTATCAGGAGGTGAGTTACTCACCATGGGATTCATAGTCTTTGACCTGCCCTGGTAGCCACATTATTAATGTGGCTGGGCCAAGTTCAGATTCTGATCAATGGTAACCCCCAGGATGTTGATTGTGGGGATTCAGCGATGGTAATACCATTGAATGTCACAGGGCGGTGGTTAGATCCTCTCTTGTAGGAGATGGTCATTGGCTGGCATTTGTGTGGCGCGAATGTAACTTGCCACTTGTCAGCCGAAGCCTGGGTATTGTCCAGGTCTCATTTGAACATGGACTGCTTCATTATCTGAGCAGTCACGAATGGTGCTGAACATTGTGCAGTCATCCCCACGTCTGACCTTAGTATGGAAGGGAGGTCATTGATGAAGCAGCTGAAGGTGGTTGGGCCGAGGGCACTACCCTGAGGAACTCCTGCAATGATATCCTGGAGCTGAGATGATTGACCTCCAACCACCATGACAATCTTCCTTTGTGCCGGGTATTAATCCACCCAGCTGAGAGTTTTCCCCCTGATTCCCATTGACTCCAGTTTAGTTAGGGCTACTTGATTCCATACTCGGTGAAATGCTGCCTTGATGTCAAGGGCAGTCACTCTCACCTCACCTCTGGCATTCAGCTCTTTTGTCCATGTTTGAACCAAGGCTGTAAAGAGATCAAGAGCTGAGTGACCCTGGCGGAACCCAAACTGAGCGTCCGTGAGCAGGTTATTGCTGAGCAAGTGCCGCATGATAGAACTGTTGATGACTCCTTCCAACACTTTGCTGATGATGGAGAGTAGACTGATAGGGCGGTAATTGGCTGGATTGGATTTGTGGTGTTGCTTGTATACAGGACACACTTGGGCAACTTTCCACATTACTGGGTAGATGCCAGTGTTGTAGCTGTACTGGAACAGCTCGGCCAGTTATGGAGCACAAGTCTTCAGTACTATTGGAAAAATGCTAAGGTCACGTTCTTATTCAAAAAGGGAGGCAGGCAGACAGAATGTAGGAAATTGCAGACAAATTAGTTTAACATCTGTTGTTGGGAAATTGTTGCAATCCATTATTAAGGAAGTAATAACAGGATAGTTGGAAAATCAAAACGCAATCCATCAGAGTCAACATGGTTTTATGAAGGGTAAATAGTGTTTGACTAATTTGCTCGAGTTCTTTGAACATGTAACAAGTAGATTATATTTTCCTGTAGATGTAGTATATCTGGAATTCCGGAAGGCGTTTAATAAGGTGCCGCACAGAAGGTTAATACACAAGGTTGGATCACATGGGGTTGGGGGTTATTATCTTGGATAGAAGACTGGCTGACAGAGGACAGAGTCGGGATAAATGTGTCTTTTTTTGGAAAGCAAATGTAATTAAGGGGTGCCAAAGGGTTCGGTCCTTGGGCCCCACCTATTTAGAATCTATATTAAGGATAGAAGGATCTATAGCCAAATTTGCAGATGGGACAGTAAGTTGCAATGAGGAAATGAGAACCTTACAAATGATATAGATAGGTTACATGAGTGGGCCAAAATGTGGCAGATGGAGTTTGAAGTGGATAGGTGTGAGGTCATCCAATTTGGTTGGAAAAATGGAAATGCAACTTATCTAAATGGGGAGAAACTTTGGGGTGCCGGTGCAGAGAGATCTGGGTGTCCCCGTGCATGAGTTGCAGAAAACTAGCTTGCAGGTATAGCAAGTAATAAAGAAAGCAAATGGAATGTTGGCATTTGTAGTTAAAGGACCAGAGTATAAAGATAAGGAAAGTTGCTGCAATTGTACAAGGCATTGGTGAGACTACACCTGGAGTATTGTGTACAGTTTTGGTCCCCTTATTTGAGGAAAGATGTAGTAGCATTGGAGGCAGTTCAGAGGAGATTCCCTAGATTGATTCCAGCAGAGGGCAGTAGAGTGGAGCTGCTGATTGGCTGTTGTGGGGGAAATTTGCATACCTCCGTTGTGCTCACCCTAACTTGAAAGGTGGTTTGTGGAGGAGCTGTTGTCAAGTGACACTTAAACCCGAAACACTTTGTGTTTCCTTCCCTACCCCCTCCTCTAACCAAAAAAAAACAACCGCTGTAAAGATCAAGAGGAAGGCTCGAGGGCAGGTAGAAGTTGAAAGAAGTTGAACCGTGACGTCACAGCCTGCAGGTAAGGGATTGGCTGGTGACTGGTAAGTAGTTTTGCTTTTATTTTCCCTCAGGTGTTATCGTGCGGGGCGCAGAGGTTGCTGAGTGAGTGCTTGCTGAGAAGGGGAGTGAATAACGGGTAAGCTCTTTCTTTTTCTTTTTTTAATCTAGAGAGGATGGCAGGGAAGGTAGTGCAATGTTCCTCCTGCAGAATGTTTTGAGGTGAGGGACGCCGTCCGTGTCCCTGCTGATTTCATCTGTGGGAAGTGCACCCATCTCCAGCTCCTCCGAAACTGCGTGAGGGAGCTGGAGCTGGATGAACTTCGGATCATTCGGGAGGCAGAGGTGGTCATAGATAGAAGCTTCAGGGACTCCGAAAAATAAAGATAGATGGGTGACGGTGAGAGGGTCTGAGAGGAAGCAGTCAGTACAGGGATCCCCTGTGGTCATTCTCCTCAGTAACAAGTATACCGCTTTGGATACTGTTGGGGGGGACGACTTAGCAGGGTTAAGCCATGGGGTACAGGTCTCTGGCACAGAGTCTGTCCCTGTTGCTCAGAAGGGAAGGGGGGAGAGGAGTAGAGCATTAGTCATTGGAGAGTCCATAGTTAGGGGGATAGATAGGAGGTTCTGTGAGAACGAGAGAGACTCGCGGTTGGTGTGTTGCCTCCCAGTTGCCAGGGTGTGTTATGTCTCGGATCGTGTTTTCGGGATCCTTAAGGGGGAGGGGGAGCAGCTCAAAGTCGTGGTCCACATGGGTACCAACGACATAGGTAGGAAAAGGGATAGGGATGTAAGGCAGGAATTCAGGGAGCTCGGGTGGAAACTTAGATCTCGGACAAACAGTTATTATCTCTGGGTTGTTACCCGTGCCACGTGCTAGCGAGACGAGGAATAGGGAGAGAGGAGTTGAACAATTAAAGTTTACAATATGAACGATTAACAAACACAAGTCAACAAGTTAGATATTTTGGTGGTGGACATCGATTCCTGTGTAGTTGTTGACAAACCTAGAGACGTGTTTTTTCGCGTTGACTGCAACCTCTGGTGTTTTTGGTGTAGTTTGGATGTCGGCTGCTGTTGCCTCAACTGGAGTCGACATAAGGTTTTGAGGTTGACTCTGTTGAAATGTCCTCAACTGAGGTACTGTCTTGCACAGCTGTTTCAGGTATTTTCAGGTTCTCGGGTACGTACCTGGTTTCCTCCCACAAGTCCCGAAAGATGTGCTTGTTAGGTGAATTGGACATTCTGAATTCTCCCTCAGTGTCTCCGAACAGGCGCCGGAGTGTGGCGACTAGGGGATTTTCACAGTAACTTCATTGCAGTGTTTATGTACTACTTGTGACAATAATAAAGATAAAGATTATTACAGGTCTTCACCTTGACACAGTTTGTTGCGGATTTTGGGTTGTTTCTGTCCCTGGAAACCTTGTTCTTGCTCCTAAACGTTGGTTCATGTGTCTCCTCCACATAGCAGTGTGTTTTCGGGATCCTTAAGGGGGAGGGGGAGCAGCCCAAAGTCGTGGTCCACATAGGTACCAACGACATAGGTAGGAAAAGGGATAGGGATGTAAGGCAGGAATTCAGGGAGCTAGGGTGGAAACTTAGATCTAGGACGAACAGAGTTATTATCTCTGGGTTGTTACCCGTGCCACGTGCTAGCGAAACGAGGAATAGGGAGAGAAGAATTGAACATGTGGCTACAGGGATGGTGCAGGAGGGAGGGTTTCAGATTTTTGGATAATTGGGGCTCATTCTGTGGTCGGTGGGACCTCTACAAACGGGATGGGTCTACACCTGGACCAGAGGGGTACCAATATCCTGGGGGGGGGGAAATTTGCTAATGCTCTTCGGGAGGGTTTAAACTAGTTCAGCAGGGGCTTGGGAACCTGAATTGTAGCTCCAGTATACAGGAGGTTGAGAGTAGTGAGGTCATGAGTAAGGTTTCAAAGTTGCAGCAGTGTACCGGCAGGCAGGAAGGTGGTTTAAAGTGTGTCTTCTTCAATGCCAGGAGCATCCGGAATAAGGTGGGTGAACTTGCAGCATGGGTTGGTACTTGGGACTTCGATGTTGTGGCCATTTCGGAGACATGGATAGAGCAGGGACAGGAATGGCTGTTGCAGGTGCCGGGGTTTAAATATTTCAGTAAGCTCAGGGAAGGTGGTAAAAGAGGGGGAGGGGTGGCATTGTTAGTCATTATTATGGTGGCAGAAAGGACGTTTGATGAGGACTCATCTACTGAGGTAGTTTGGGCTGAGGTTAGAAACAGGAAAGAGGTCACCCTGTTAGGGGTTTTCTATAGGCCTCCAAAAAGTTCCAGAGGTGTAGAGGAAAGGATTGCAAAGATGATTCTGGATAGGAGCAAAAGCAACAGGGTAGTTATTATGGGGGACTTTAACTTTCCAAATATTGACTTGAAATGCTATAGTTCGAGTACTTAAGATGGGTCCGTTTTTGTCCAATGTTTGCAGGAGGGTTTCCTGACAGTATGTAGATAGGCCAACGAGAGGCAAGGCCATATTGGATTTGGTACTGGGTAGTGAACCAGGACAGGTGTTAGATTTGGAGGTAGGTGAGCACTTTGGTGATAGTGACCACAATTCGGTTACGTTTACTTTAGTGATGGAAAGGGATAGGTATATACCGCAGGGCAAGAGTTATATCTGGGGGGGAAATGCAATTATGATGTGATGAGGCAAGACTTAGGGTGCATTGGATGGAGAGGAAAACTGCAGGGGATGGGCACAATGGAAATGTGGAGCTTGTTCAAGGAACAGCTACTGCGTGTGCTTGATAAGTATGTACCTGTCAGGCAGGGAGGAAGTGGTCGAGCAAGGGAACCGTGGTTTACTAAAACAGTCGAAATACTTGTCAAGAGGAAGAAGGAGGCTTAAGTAAAGATGAGACATGAAGGTTCAGTTAGGGCGCTCGAGAGTTACAAGTTAGCTAGGAAGGACCTAAAGAGAGAGCTAAGAAGAGCCAGGAGGGGACATGAGAAGTCTTATTGGCAGGTAGGATGAAGGATAACCCTAAAGCTTTCTATAGATATGTCAGGAATAAACAAATGACTAGGGCCTGTAAGAGCAGGGACAGTAGTGGGAAGTTGTGCTTGGAGTCCGAGGAGCTAGGAGAGGTGCTAAATGAATATTTTTCGTCAGTATTCACACAGGAAAAAGACAGTGTTGTCGAGGAGAATACTGAGATTCAGGCTACGACTAGAAGGGCTTGAGGTTCATAAGGAGGAGGTGTTAGCAATTCTGGAAAGTGTGAAAATAGATAAATCCCCTGGGCCGGATGGGATTTATCCTAGGATTCACTGGGAAGCTAGGGAGGAGATTGCTGAGCCTTTGGCTTTGATCTTTAAGTCATCGTTGTCTACAGGAATAGTGCCATAACACTGGAGGATAGCAAATGTTGTTATTTGCTATATATAACAGGTAACCCAGGTAACTATAGACCAATGAGCCTTACGTCTGTTGTGGGCAAAATCTTGGAAAGGTTTATAAGAGATAGGATGTATAATCATCTGGAAAATAATAATTTGATTTGAGATAGTCAACATGGTTTTGTGAAGGGTAGGTCATGCCTCACAAACCTCAATTGAGTTATTTGAGAAGGTGACCAAACAGGTGGATGAGGGTAAAGCAGTTGATGTGGTGTATATGGATTTTAGTAATGCGTTTGATAAGGTTTCCCCCGGTAGGCTACTGCAGAAAATACGGAGGCATGGGATTCAGGGTGATTTAGCAGTTTGGATCAGAAATTGGCTAGCTGGAAGAAGACAAAGCGTGGTGGTTGATGGGAAATGTTCAGACTGGAGTCCAGTTACTAGTGGTGTACCACAAGGATCTGTTTTGGGGCCACTGCTGTTTGTCATTTTTATAAATGACGAGGAGGGCGTAGAAGGATGGGTGAGTAAATTTGCAGATGACACTAAAGTCAGTGGAGTTGTGGACAGTGCGGGAGGATGTTACAAGTTACAGAGGGACATAGATAAGCTGCTGCGCTGGGCTGAGAGGTGGCAAATGGAGTTTAATGCAGAAAAGTGTGAGGTGATTCATTTTGGAAGCAATAACAGGAATACTGGGCTAATGGTAAGATTCTTGGCAGTGTGGATGAGCAGAGAGATCTCGGTGTCCATGTACATAGATCCCTGAAAGTTGCCACCCAGGTTGAGAGGGTTGTTAAGAAGGTGTACGGTGTGTTAGCTTTTATTGGTAGAGGGATTGAGTTTCGGAGCCATGAGGTCCTGTTGCAGCTGTACAAAACTCTGGTGCGGCCTCGTGTGGAGTATTGTGTGCAGTTCTGGTCGCCGCATTATAGGAAGGATGTGGAAGCATTGGAAAGGGTGCAGAGGCGATTTACCAGCCTGGTATGGAGGGAAGATCTTATGAGGAAAGGCTGAGGGACTTGAGGCTGTTTTCGTTAGAGAGAAGAAGGTTAAGAGGTGACTTAATTGAGGCATACAAGATGATCAGAGGATTGGATAGGGTGGACAGTGAGAGCCTTTTTCCTCGGATGGTGATGTCTAGCACGAGGGGACATCGCTTTAAATTGAGGGGAGATAGATATAAGACAGATGTCAGAGGTAGGTTCTTTACTCAGAGAGTAGTAAGGGCGTGGAATGCCCTGCCTGCAACAGTAGTGGACTCGCCAACACTAAGGACATTCAAATGGTCATTGGATAGACATATGGATGATAAGGGAAGAGTGTAGATGGGCTTTAGAGTGGTTTCACAGGTCGACGCAACATCGAGGGCCGAAAGGCCTGTACTGCGCTGTAATGTTCTATGAGGGGTTTGTCTTTTGAGGAGAGATTGAATAGTTTAAGCCTATTCTGTAGAGTTTAGAAGAATGAGGGGAGATCAAATTGAGGTATATAATATGATAAACGGTATGGATAAAGTAGATGTGGAGTGGATGTTTCCTCTTGTGGGCATTTTAGAACGAGAGGTCATAGTCCAAGATAAGGTTAACAGATGTAAAACCGAGATGAGGAGAAACTACTTCTCCCAAAGGGTCGTGAATCTGAGCAATTCACTACCTCAGACTGTAGTGGATGCCGGGATAGTGAGTAAATTTAGGGAGGAGTTAGATAGACATTTCATTCGTAATGGGTTGAAGGGTTATGGAGAATGAGCAGGACAGTGGAGTTGAGGCCATGATGAGATCAGCCATGATCGTATTGAATGGTGGAGCAGGCTCGAGAGGTTAAATTGCCGACTCCGAGTTCTTATGTCTAAGAGAACTATTCTGTCTAATTCCACCTTCAGTCTTGGTCTGTAGCCCTGAAGGTAACAGTACCTCAAGTGTTCTTGACTAATATGGGGATCAGGGGTTATGGGGAGACGGCAGGAGAATGGAAATGAGGTACATATCAGCCATGATATAACGGTGGAGCAGATTCGAAGGGCTGAATGGCCTAATTCTACTCCTTTGTCTTATGGTTTTATTACTGTTGCAATAGTCATGAGTCTGAGATGAATTTAGTCACACTGCCAAGTCACAAGTATCAAATGTCAAGACTTCATCTGATTTTGATGTTCACATCCATGTTTTCCCCACATGAAGTAAAAGTACAGATCAATTCTGACTGAAGTTCATTTTGCGGAGTTGTTAATGTTCACACGCCAAGTGGGAACTGTTGTGTATTCAGGTTTGTTCCCAGTTGGAGCAAGATCATTTTAAGAATTTGACCACCTGATGTACTGATGACGTCATCGGCAGTTTGGATGTGCTAACAGTCAGTCCATTCTAGCAGCTCGTGAGAGAACACCATTCCAATAAAACTCTTGTTTGTTTGTACCTTCTTGGTCTGCAATCCTATCCTTTAAATATACCACAATGAAACTGATGGTGAGGAGGTCGGAACCACGTCGATGGACCCCAGGAGAAGAAAAAGAATGTAGAAAGAATTGTTGATTTGTGCGCGGACATCTGTAAAGGTTTAAGAAGCTAAAAGCTTTGCTACACCAAAGCTGGCAACGACGGGTGCCAAATAATAGAAGCAACCCATCGAAGGAACCAAAAAAGATTTAGGTGAAAACAACATTGAAAAGACACTTGCCAGGTGCTCTGCCTGGAAAGCTGTGGAACAGTGCTTCCTCTAACGTGAGTAGCAAGTAAAGTAACAAATACCCTGCAACAATAGTTTAGAGCTGGGAGTGATCCAAACTCTGAAAGGAGCAGGCTGAGCTCAGGGTTATCTTTTTTGAAAGGAAACAAAAAGTGAGGTGCTGAAAACATCGTGGCACATTTGTGTTTACAGAAGCCTTCCCACAGTAAAATGGCAGGGGATTTTGACGCCATGGAACTGTGTGATGAAAGCACCGAATGCTGGAGCTGATACACTGAGGGATTCAAATACTTTGTCCAGGCGAACAAAATTTTGGCGGACATTATCGTCTTTTCGGGGCCCGACGTGGGGGGAAACCTTCAACCTCCTGCGAAGTCAACCAGAAAAAACAGGCTCGAAAACGTATGGTGAGATTGTGGAGATATTGCTGGGCCACTTCTTGCCTAAACCTTTGGCCATTGCCGAGAGGTTCAGGTTCCATAATCGTATCTAACGGGAAGGTGAATCAATCACACAATTCATGGCTACATGAAAGAAATTAGCTGCATTCTGTGAATTTGGAGATATCTTGCACGACACCATTAGAGACCCAACTACTGTCTGGGCTAAGAAATGAAGCTATCCAAAAAAGGCTGTCAGCAGAAAGCAACTTAAATCTAAAGAACGCTTTAGAAGACGCAGTCTCTATGGAATTAACAACTAAGGCAGCCCAACAACGAAGTTTGAACGCTAAAATTCAAAAAATTCCAGTTGAGAAATTGCCCTTGATGTACAAAAATTGGGCACACAGCAACTGATTGCTGGAGTAAAGATGCAAAACGCAAGAATTGTGGTTAAAGAGGGCGCATCGAACGTGCTCTTTGGAGAAAACAATGGGCAGCATGGTAGCACAGTGGTTAGCATGGTTGCTTCACTGCGCCAGTGTCCCAGGTTCGATCCCGGCTTGGGTCACTGTCTGTGCGGAGTCTGCACGTTCTCCCCGTGGCTGCATGGGATTCCTCTGGGTGCTCCGGTTTCCTCCCACAGTCCAAAGATGTGCAGGTTAGATGGATTGGCCATGCTATTTGTGTCCAAAAAGGTTAGGTGGGGTTACTGTATTCCGGGGATAGAGGACACATCGAATGTGATAGTTGGAGAAAAAAAAAAAGCTGCAAGCAAAATTATAAAAGGCAAGAACCAAATAGATCAAATGAAAAATCGAATAGAGGGAAGAGTGATACGAAAAGGGTGCAAAAAAGGATCAGAGTGGGCAATCGGATGATGAACTATCATTGAACGTACTGGCCATTGTGGGCACAATAAACCGCTTCTGGGTCACTCCGAACCTCAGCATCAAGAAATTGAGGTGCTTCTCGAAACGCCGGACCGTAAGGAAACTCGAGTTCATTGGAAAGAGCATTCAGTTTGGGAAAAGAGCTGCTGATTCCCTTCATGCATCAAGGGTCAACAAGAATTAACATTTTGTGGCGGCATGTGGTGCAGTGGTTAGCACCGGGACTGCGTCGTTGAGGATCCCGGCCCTGGGTCACTGCCCGTGTGGAGTTTGCACATTCTCCCCATGTCTGTGTGGGTTTCACCCCCACAACCCAAAGATGTGCAGGTTAGGTGGATTGGCCATGCTAAATTGCCCCTTGGAAAAACAATAATTGGGTACTCTAAATTAAGGGAAAAAAAGAATTAAAATATTGCTGATCATAAACAATGGTAACAACAGGCGGAAAACGAGCCAGCACAGAAACTAAAGAAGGATATTTGGATGGGAGTTGCTCCAGATGATCAGATGAAAAGAGCTGGGTCTGCTCAGAGTGCAGTCTGCAACATCAGTATTCTGGAGCTTTGACAGAGTCATCCAGACTCGAAACGATAGCTCCCTTCTCCCTCCACAGACGCTGTCAGACCTGTTGCGATTGTCCAGTATTTTCTGCTTTTGTTTCAGATTCCAGCATCCGCAGCAATTTGCTTTCATCCATGTTTCTTTCCTATTTCACTCTGTACAGCAGCATCTGAAGTCCGGTGAATATACAACAGCAAGAAAAATGACTATAAACTGACTTTGCTTAGCAAACCAACCCTAAAGGCTAAATTTAATATGTGCTTAAAGGGTGAAAGCCCTCCTGGAATTCCTCAGCAACAGCTTCAACTGGAGAAGTTAGAAGTTGCATTCCACAAACAAGACCTAAAATTGGAGGGTGACTGCAGCAAGAATGAAACCTCATGAGGACAGATGCAGGTTCTGACGGAAGCACGCGACAATCTGGAGAAGGAGGCTGTACCACAAGATTTTAAAAATTGAGTACCCAATTTATTTTTTCCAATTATGGGGCAATTTAACATGGCCAATCCACCTACCCTGCACATCTTTGGGTTGTGGGGGTGAAACCCACGCAAACACGGGGAGAATGTGCAAACACCTCACGGACAGTGACCCCACACGGACAGTGACCCAGAGCCGGGATCGAACCTGGGACCTCGGCGGTGTGAGGCAGCAGTGCTAAACACTGCGCACCGTGCTGCCCTAAAATTTTAATTTGTTCATTTTAATTTGGATGTGGGCTTCGCAGGCTGTACCAGCATTTATTGCTCATCCCTAATTGCCCTTGAGGGGGCAATTAAGAGTCAAACTCGTGCTGTGGGTCTGGAGTCACATGTATGGCAAGACCAGGTAAGGACGGCAGATTTCCTTCCCTAAAGGGCATTAGTGAATCAGGTGGGTTTTACGACAATCGGCAATTTTTCACGATCATCATTTAGACTTTTAATCCCACATTTTTATTGAATTCAAATTTCGCCATCTGCAGTGGCGGGATTTGAACCCTGGATCCCCTTACTCTGGGTCTCTGGTTTATTAGTCCAGCGACAATACCACTGTGTCAGCGCCTGCTCGCGTAAAGGAGGCCCTAGCATGCAGGCTGGAGGGGCAGCAGTTGGCAACAAAAGATAGATTGACAACCTGGGCCAAGAATTAAAAAGGCTGGAAAAGGCGCTTGAGCGAAGTCTTAGAACTCCCAACACCTGCAGAGCGCCAGTTCCACCCTACACCAGCTAAGATCTATCCAGGGTGTACCATGCTCAGCAGTGTGAATACATGTTCGTAGTTTCTGAAGTGAAAGCTCTGAATAAACAACCAAATCAGGTTTTGCAACATGACTACAGGGCTAAATGCCATGTTTTTCATGAAGGCCAGGAAGTATTGGCAAGGAACAATACCACCAGTGAAGAATGACTACCTTCCGTCATATTAGCACATGCAGGACTGGTTTGCGACACTGTTGAAACTCTCGATGATAGAACATTACAGCGCAGTACAGGCCCTTCGGCCCTCGATGTTGCGCCGACCTGTGAAACCACTCTAAAGCCCATCTACACTATTCCCTTATCGTCCATATGTCTATCCAATGACCATTTGAATGTCCTTAGTGTTGGCGAGTCCACTACTGTTGCAGGCAGGGCATTCCACGCCCTTACTACTCTGAATAAAGAACCTACCTCTGACATCTGTCCTATATCTATCTCCCTTCAATTTAAAGCTATGTCCCCTCGTGCTAGACATCACCATCCGAGGAAAAAGGCTCTCACTGTCCACCCTATCCAACCCTCTGATCATCTTGTATGCCTCAATTAAGTCACCTCTTAACCTCTCTAACGAACACAGCCACAAGTCCCTCAGCCTTTCCTCATAAGATCTTCCCTCCATACCAGGCAACATCCTGGTAAATCTCCTCTACACCCTTTCCAATGCTTCCACATCCTTCCTATAATGCAGCGACCAGAATTGCACACAATACTCCAAATGCGTCCCCACCAGACTTTTGTACAGCTGCAACATGACCTCATGGCTCCGAAACTCAATCCCTCTATCAATAAAAGCGAATACACCGTACGCCTTCTTAACAACCCTCTCAACCTGGGTGGCAACTTTCAGGGTTCTATGTACATGGACACCGAGATCTCTCTGCTCATCCACATTGCCAAGAATCTTACCATTAGCCCAGTACTCGGTCGTCTTGTTATTCCTTCCAAAATGAATCACCTCACACTTTTCTGAATTAAACTCCTTTTGCCACCTCTCAGCCCAGCAGCTTATCTATGTCCCTCTGTAACTTGTAACATCCTTCTGCACTGTCCACAACTCCACCGATTTTAGTGTCATCTGCAAATTTACTCACCCATCCTTCTACGCCCTCCTCCACGTCATTTATAAAAATGACAAACAGCAGTGGCCCCAAAACAGATCCTTGTGGTACACCACTAGTAATTGGACTCCAGCCTGAACATTTCCCATCAACCACCACCCTTTGTCTTCTTCCAGCTAGCCAATTTCTGATCCAAACTGCTAAATCACCCTGAATCCCATGCCTCCGTATTTTCTGCAGTAGCCTACCGTGGGGAACCTTATCAAACGCTTTACTGAAATCCATATACCCGTACCAGCCTCCTCGAACAGACGCCGGAATGTGGCGACTAGGGGCTTTTCACAGTAACTCCATTGAAGCCTACTTGTGACAATAAGTGATTTTCATTTCATATACACTACATCAACTGCTTTACCCTCATCCACTTGTTTGGTCACCTTCTCAAAGAACTCAGTAAGGTTTGTGAGGCACGACCTACCGTTCACAAAATGGTGTTGACTATTGCTAATCAAATTATTCCTTTCCAGATGATTATACATACTATCTCTTATAAACCTTTCCAAGATATTGCCCACAACAGAAGTAAGGCTCATTGGTCTATAGTTACCGGGGTTGACTCTACTCCCCTTCTTGAACAAGGGGACAACATTTGCTATCCTCCAGTCTTCTAGCACTATTCCGGTAGACAAAGATTACTTAAAGATCAAAGCCAAAGGCTCAGCAATCTCCTCCCTAGCTTCCCAGAGAATCCTAGGATAAATCCCATCTGGCCCAGGGGACTTATCTATTTTCACACTTTCCAGAATTGCTAACACCTCCTCCTTATGAACCTCAAGCCCTTCTAGTCTAGTAGCCTGAATCTCAGTATTCTCCCGAACAACATTGTCTTTTTCCTGTGTGAATACTGACGAAAAATATTCATTTAGCACCTCTCCTAGCTCCTCGGACTCCAAGCACAACTTCCCACTACTGTCCTTGACTGGCCCTACTCTTACCCTAGTCATTTGTTTATTCCTGACATATCTATAGAAAGCTTTAGGGTTATCCTTGATCCTACCTGCCAAAGACTTCTCATGTCCCCTCCTGGCTCTTCTTAGCTCTTTCTTTAGGTCCTTCCTAGCTAACTTGTAACTCTCGAGCGCCCTAACTGAACCTTCATGTCTCATCTTTACATAAACCTCCTTCTTCCTCTTGACAAGTGTTCCGACTGTTTTAGTAAACCACGGTTCCCTTGCTCGACCACTTCCTCCCTGCCTGACAGGTACATACTTATCAAGGAAACGCAGTAGCTGTTCCTTGAACAAGCTCCACATTTCCATTGTGCCCATCCCCTGCAGTTTTCATCTCCATCCGATCTATCCTAAGTCTTGTCTCATCACATCATAATTGCCTTTCCCCCAGATATAACTCTTGCCCTGCGATATATACCTACCCCTTTCCATCACTAAAGTAAACGTAACCGAATTGTGGTCACTATCACCAAAGTGCTCACCTACCTCCAAATCTAACACCTGTCCTGGTTCATTACCCAGTACCAAATCCAATATGGCCTTGCCTCTCGTTGGCCTATCTACATACTGTCAGGAAACCCTCCTGCAAACATTGGACAAAAATGGACCCATCTTAAGTACTCGAACTATAGCATTTCCAGTCAATATTTGGAAAGTTAAAGTCCCCTATAATAACAGGGTGACCTCTTTCCTGTTTCTAACCTCAGCCCAAACTACCTCAGTAGATGAGTCCTCATCAAACGTCCTTTCTGCCACCATAATAATGACTAACAATGCCACCCCTCCCCCTCTTTTACCACCTTCCCTGAGCTTACTGAAATATTTAAACCCCGGCACCTGCAACAGCCATTCCTGTCCCTGCTCTATCCATGTCTCCGAAATGGCCACAACATCGAAGTCCCAAGTACCAACCCATGCTGCAAGTTCACCCACCTTATTCCGGATGCTCCTGGCATTGAAGAAGACACACTTTAAACCACCTTCCTGCCTGCCGGTACACTGCTGCAACTTTGAAACCTTACTCATGACCTCACTACTCTCAACCTCCTGTATACTGGAGCTACAATTCAGGTTCCCAAGCCCCTGCTGAACTAGTTTAAACCCTCCCGAAGAGCATTAGCAAATTTCCCCCCCCCCCAGGATATTGGTACCCCTCTGGTCCAGGTGTAGACCCATCCCGTTTGTAGAGGTCCCACCGACCACAGAATGAGCCCCAATTATCCAAAAATCTGAAACCCTCCCTCCTGCACCATCCCTGTAGCCACGTGTTCAACTCTTCTCTCCCTATTCCTCGTTTCGCTAGCACGTGGCACGGGTAACAACCCAGAGATAATAACTCTGTTCGTCCTCGATCTAAGTTTCCACCCTAGCTCCCTGAATTCCTGCCTTATATCCCTATCCCTTTTCCTACCTATGTCGTTGGTACCTATGTGGACCACGACTTTGGGCTGCTCCCCCTCCCCCTTAAGGATCCCGAAAACACACTGCTATGTGGAGGAGACACATGAACCAACGTTTAGCAAGAACAAGGTTTCCAGGGACAGAATCAACCCAAAATCCGCAACAAACTGTGCCAAGGTGAAGACCTGTAATAATCTTCATCTTTATTATTGTCACAAGTAGTACATAAACACTGCAATGAAGTTACTGTGAAAATCCCCTAGTCACCACACTCCGGCGCCTGTTCGGAGACACTGAGGGAGAATTCAGAATGTCCAATTCACCTAACAAGCACATCTTTCGGGACTTGTGGGAGGAAACCAGGTACGTACCCGAGAACCTGAAAATACCTGAAACAGCTGTGCAAGACAGTACCTCAGTTGAGGACATTTCAACAGAGTCAACCTCAAAACCTTATGTCGACTCCAGTTGAGGCAACAGCAGCCGACATCCAAACTACACCAAAAACACCAGAGGTTGCAGTCAACGCGAAAAAACACGTCTCTAGGTTCGTCAACAACTACACAGGAATCGATGTCCACCACCAAAATATCTAACTTGTTGACTTGTGTTTGTTAATCGTTCATATTGTAAACTTTAATTGTTAACGTTATATTGTGCTTCATTGCAGGAGTCTGTGATGTAAAGAGGGAAGAAAGTGTTGTGTATTATCTTTGTTCCTAGTTGGAACAAGGTCACTTGAAGAGTTTGATCACTGATGACGTCATTGGTAGTTTGGGCGGGCTAGCAGCTTGTGAGAAAACACCTTTCCAATAATGCTCTGTTTGTACCTTTGTGGTCTGCAAGCCTATTCTTTAAAAGTACCACAGGAACCATTAAGAGAAGCAGAAGATGTTAAACATTGAGTTGTGTGTTGAGCCTACCTTTTGCAATGCAATCATATTTTTGTTCATGAGAATATTACTGAACAGACTCATTTTGCTATTGGTTGCGCTAGTGTTCCATTGTTGATGACAATTTATTGAATTTTATTTCTCATCGATAATTTTATTTAAATTTTTGGAAACTAATAATTAGAACTAATTTGAAGAAAGTGTTGTTTAGTTACAGCTCTGCTCCATTTTAAAAAGTGCCCATAATTTGCATTGATAGTATTTATAGTAAAATATTGGTCACTGAAACTCTAATTTTAAGCACTTTTAACCGTTGTGGTACTTTTGTACACTGCAGATGTATGGTTCTCATGCTCCCTATAGCACTTCTGACCAAAAATGACTCCAGTCTCTGCTGACAGGATTGAAGATCTACTTTTGGCACCTCAGTTCAGAGTCAGAGCTGCAATGTACAAAGGGCTTGAACACTTGCAACTCTTTGTGAAATAGCATTTTCTGTTTCCAGCTCTTGAGCTTTGACTAT
This sequence comes from Scyliorhinus torazame, assembly GCF_047496885.1. Taxonomy (NCBI): domain Eukaryota; kingdom Metazoa; phylum Chordata; class Chondrichthyes; order Carcharhiniformes; family Scyliorhinidae; genus Scyliorhinus; species Scyliorhinus torazame. Next base: position 6,704,274 of record NC_092731.1, on the reverse strand, counting down.
AACCTTACACATTCCTGGCAGTTAGTACAGCGCAGCATTTCTAGATGCTAGGAACAGTTCCGTTACATGTCTTCTCCGTAGTAGATGATTTCTGATGCAAAGGCATTAAAGAAAATTGTGAAAGAGGGGAAAGTTATAAGTGACTTTGATGAGGGAGTTGAAGGGTTGGTCAGTAAATTTGGAGATGATACGAAGATTGGTGGAGCTGTGGATAGTGAGGAGGGCTGTTGTCGGCTGCAAAGAGACATAGATAGGATGTAGAGCTGGGCTGAGAAGTGGCAGATGGAGTTTAACCCTGAAAAGTGTGAGGTTGTCCATTTTGGAAGGACAAATATGAATTAACGGTAGAGTTCTTGGCAATGTGGAGGAGCAGAGAGATCTTGGGGTCTATGTTCATCTTTGAAAGTTGCCACTCAAGTGGATAGAGCTGTAAAGAAGGCCTATGGTGTGCTAGTGTTCATTAACAGAGGGATTGATGTAAAAGAGCCGTGAGGTGATGATGCAGTTGTACAAAGCTTTGGTAACGCCACATTTGGAGTACTGTGTACAGTTCTGGTCGCCTCGTTTTAGGAAGGATGTGGAAGCTTTGGAAAAGGTGCAAAGGAGATTTACCAGGATGTTGCCTGGAATGGAGAGTAGGTCTTACGAGGAAAGGTTGAGGGTGCTAGGCCTTTTCTCATTAGAACGGAGAAGGATGAGGGGCAACTTGATAGAGGTTTATAAGATGATCAGGGGAATAGATCGAGTAGACAGTCAGAGACTTTTTCCCCGGATGGAACAAACCATTACAAGGGGACATAAATTTAAGGTGAATGGTGGAAGATATAGGGGGATGTCAGAGGTAGGTTCTTTACCCAGAGAGTAGTGGGGGCATGGAATGCACTGCTTGTGGAAGTAGTTGAGTCAGAAACATTAGGGACCTTCAAGCAGCTATTGGATAGGTACATGGATTACGGTAAAATTATATAGTGTAGATTTATTTGTTCTTAAGGGCAGCACGGTAGCATTGTGGATAGCACAATTGTTTCACAGCTCCAGGGTCACAGGTTCGATTCCGGCTTGGGTCACTGTGTGGAGTCTGCACATAAGAATTAGGAACAGGGGACTTCTGGGTGCGGCGATGACCAGCTGAGTCGCACGTTTCGGCAGCTCCCGGTGGAACGGACTTTTGGGCTCTTAATAAGAGCCCCAACGGCAATTTTAATGGCTAAAAGTACTGTGCGGTGAACCAGAAGGGAATCCCCCCTGGATACGGATGAAAAAAGGAGAGGAAGGTGGCCGGATTGCGGTGGATCCTTTAGAGCAGCGGCAAGGAAGGCAAGCAAAAACCAAGATGGCGTCGGAAGGTGGCAGTTTAATATGGGGCCCTGAACAACACGAGTTTTTGAAATGCTGCGTGGAAGAACTCAAGAAGGAGCTGTTGGCCCCGATATTACAGGCGATCGAAGGGCTAAAGGAGGAGCAAAAGACCCAGGAGTGGGAGCTTCGGGTCGTGAAGGCAAAGGCTGCCGAGAATGAGGACAACATACAGTGCCTGGTGGTGAAGACTGAGATGCACGAGGCACACCATAAACGATGTGTGGAAAGGCTGGAGGCGCTGGAGAACAACGCGAGGGGGAACAACCTAAGGATTCTTGGTCTTCCTGAAGGTGCGGAGGGAGCGGACGTCGGGGCATATGTGAGCACGATGCTGCACTCGTTAATGGGAGTGGAGGCCCCGGCGGGTCCGCTGGAGGTGGAGGGAGCATACCGAGTGATGGCGCGAGGACCGAGAGCAGGAGAAATTCCCAGAGCCATAGTGGTGAGATTCCTCCGTTTTAAGGACAGAGAAATGGTCCTTAGATGGGCAAAGAAAACTCGGAGCAGTAAGTGGGAGAACGCGGTGATACGCGTATACCAAGACTGGAGTGCGGAGGTGGCGAGAAGGAGGGCGAGCTTTAATCCGGCCAAGGCGGTGCTTCACAAAATGAAGATAAAATTTGGAATGCTGCAGCCGGCAAGACTGTGGGTCACATATCAAGGGAGGCACCACTACTTTGAGACGGCGGATGAGGCGTGGACTTTTATCGTGGAAGAAAAATTGGAATGAGCGGGTTATTAAAAAAAGAACGTTTGAAACAAAGTGGTGGGGCGAGTATGGGGGACGAAGAGGGGGGTAAAAAGGGGGAAAGAGGAGTTTTATGTTATTAATCCTGCGATGTGGTAACTTTTCTCTCTTCCACAGGAGGTGGTGGGGGGAGGAAAGGAGGTGGAAGAGATGGGGCGTTGGCCATTGGGGGCGGGGCCAAGGGGAAGCGAGGGCTCGGTTCCCGCGCTATGATAATCATGGCGGGAATAGGGAAGCAGGAAGGAGGGGGCGTCGCATGGTGCGAGCCGAGGTCACGGGGGGAAGCCGAGGTCGCTGACTTCTGGGAGCAACATGGGGGGTGTAACTACGCTAGTGGGGGATCTAGCAGGGGGGGTGGAAGGGGGGAATTGTTGGGCTGCTGCTGCTGGGGAGAGGGGGGAGCTGGTATGGGGTGGGATGGGCGGGGGGGGCACCGCCTGGGGGGGACACAGCTGCGTGGGAACCGGGTGAGGAGCTGGAAAAAGGGGATGGCTAATCGACAAGGGGGGGGGGGGTAAAAATCCCCCAACCCGGCTGATCACGTGGAACGTGAGAGGGCTGAACGGGCCGATAAAGAGGGCACGGGTACTCGCACACCTTAAGAAACTTAAGGCAGACGTGGTTATGTTACAGGAAACGCACTTGAAACTGATAGACCAGGTGAGACTACGCAAAGGTTGGGTGGGGCAGGTGTTCCATTCGGGGCTAGATGCGAAAAACAGGGGGGGTGGCTATATTAGTGGGGAAGTGGGTAATGTTTGAGGCAAAGACTATAGTGGCGGATAGCGGGGGCAGGTACGTGATGGTGAGTGGCAAACTACAGGGGGAGACGGTTGTTTTGATAAACGTATATGCCCCGAACTGGGATGATGCCAATTTTATGAGGCGTATGCTAGGACGCATCCCGGACCTAGAGGTGGGAAAGTTGGTAATGGGGGGAGATTTCAATACGGTGTTGGAACCAGGGCTGGACAGGTCGAGGTCCAGGACTGGAAGGAGGCCGGCAGCAGCCAAGGTGCTTAAAGATTTTATGGAGCAGATGGGAGGAGTAGACCCGTGGAGATTTAGCAGACCTAGGAGTAAGGAGTTTTCGTTTTTCTCCTATGTCCACAAAGTCTATTCGTGAATAGACTTTTTTGTTTTGGGAAGGGCGTTGATCCCGAAGGTGAGGGGAACGGAGTATACGGCTATAGCCATTTCGGATCACGCTCCACATTGGGTGGACTTGGAGATAGGGGAGGAAACAGAAGGCCGCCCACCCTGGAGAATGGACATGGGACTAATGGCAGATGAGGGGGTGTGTTTAAGGATGAGGGGGTGCATTGAAAAATACTTGGAACTCAATGATAATGGGGAGGTCCAGGTGGGAGTGGTCTGGGAGGCGCTGAAGGCAGTGGTTAGAGGGGAGCTGATATCAATAAGGGCACATAAAGGAAAGCAGGAGAGTAGGGAACGGGAGCGGTTGCTGCAAGAACTTCTGAGGGTAGACAGGCAATATGCGGAGGCACCGGAGGAGGGACTGTACAGGGAAAGGCAAAGGCTACACGTAGAATTTGACTTGCTGACAACGGGTACTGCAGAGGCACAGTGGAGGAAGGCACAGGGTGTACAGTACGAATATGGGGAGAAGGCGAGCAGGTTGCTGGCCCACCAATTGAGGAAAAGGGGAGCAGCGAGGGAAATAGGGGGAGTGAGGGATGAGGAAGGAGAGATGGAGCGGAGAGAGTGAATGGAGTGTTCAAGGCATTTTATAAAAAATTATACGAAGCTCCCCCCGGATGGGAGGGAGAGAATGATGGGCTTTATGGACCGGCTGGAATTTCCCAAGGTGGAGGAGCAGGAAAGGGTGGGACTGGAAGCACAGATTGAAATAGAGGAAGTAGTGAAAGGAATTAGGAGCATGCAGGCGAGGAAGGCTCCGGGACTGGATGGATTCCCAGTTGAATTTTACAGGAAATATGTGGACTTGCTCGCCCCGCTACTGATGAGGACCTTTAATGAGGCAAAGGAAAGGGGACAGCTGCCCCCGACTATGTCTGAGGCAACGATATCGCTTCTCCTAAAGAAGGAAAAGGACCCGCTGCAATGCGGGTCCTATAGACCTATTTTCCTCCTAAATGTAGACGCTAAGATTCTGGCCAAGGTAATGGCAATGAGGATAGAGGATTGTGTCCCGAGGGTGGTCCATGACGACCAAACTGGGTTTGTGAAGGGGAGACAGCTGAATACGAATATACGGAGGCTGCTAGGGGTAATGATAATGCCCCCACCAGAGGGGGAAGCGGAGATAGTGGTGGCGATGGATGCCGAGAAAGCATTTGATAGAGTGGAGTGGGATTATTTGTGGGAGGTGCTGAGGAGATTTGGTTTTGGAGATGAGTATGTTGGATGGGTGCAGCTGTTGTATAGGGCCCCAGTGGCGAGTGTGGTCACGAATGGACGGGGATCTGCATACTTTCGGCTCCATAGAGGGACAAGGCAGGGATGCACTCTGTCCCCATTACTGTTTGCACTGGCGATTGAGCCCCTGGCAATAGCATTGAGGGGTTCCAAGAAGTGGAGGGGAGTACTTAGAGGAGGAGAAGAACACCGGGTATCTCTGTATGCGGATGATTTGTTGTTATATGTAGCGGACCCGGCGGAGGGGATGCCAGAGATAATGCGGACACTTCGGGAGTTTGGAGAATTCTCAGGATATAAACTGAACATGGGGAAAAGTGAGTTGTTTGTGGTGCATCCAGGGGAGCAGAGCAGAGAAATAGAGGACTTTCCGCTGAGGATGGTAACAAGGGACTTTCGTTACTTGGGGATTCAGATAGCCAAGAATTGGGGTACATTGCATAGGTTAAATTTAACGCGATTGGTGGAACAAATAGAGGAGGACTTCAAGAGATGGGACATGGTATCCTGTCACTGGCAGGGAGGGTGCAGGCGGTTAAAATGGTAGTCCTCCCGAGATTCCTCTTTGTGTTTCAGTGCCTCCCGGTGGTGATCACGAAGGCTTTTTTCAAAAAGATCGAAAAGAGTATCATGAGTTTTGTGTGGGCCGGGAAGACCCCGAGAGTGAGGAAGGGATTCTTACAGCGTAGTAGGGATAGGGGGGGGCTGGCACTACCAAGCCTAAGTGAGTACTACTGGGCTGCCAATATCTCAATGGTGAGTAAGTGGATGGGAGAAGAGGAGGGAGCGGCGTGGAAGAGATTGGAGAGGGTGTCCTGTAGGGGGACTAGCCTACAAGCTATGGTGACGTCCCCATTGCCGTTCTCACCGAAGAAATACACCACAAGCCCGGTGGTGGTGGCGACTTTGAAAATTTGGGGACAGTGGAGACGGCATAGGGGAAAGACGGGAGCCTTGGTGGGGTCCCCGATAAGAAATAACCATAGGTTTGCCCCGGGGAGAATGGATGGGGGATTTGGAATATGGCAAAGAGCAGGAGTAACGCAACTGAAAGATCTGTTTGTAGATGGGAAGTTCGCAAGTCTGGGAGCGCTGACCGAGAAATATGGGTTGCCCCAAGGGAATGCATTCCGGTATATGCAACTGAGGGCTTTTGCGAGGCAGCAGGTGAGGGAATTCCTGCAGCTCCCGACGCATGAAGTGCAGGACAGAGTAATCTCAAAGACATGGGTGGGGGACGGTAAGGTGTCAGATATATATAGGGAAATGAGGGACGAAGGGGAGATTATGGTAGATGAGCTGAAAGGGAAATGGGAAGAAGAGCTGGGGGAGGAGATTGAGGAGGGGCTGTGGGCGGATGCCCTAAGTAGGGTTAACTCATCGTCCTCGTGTGCCAGGCTAAGCCTGATTCAATTTAAGGTGTTACACGGGGCGCGTATGACTGGAGCACGGCTCAGTAAATTTTTTGGGGTAGAGGATAGGTGTGCGAGATGCTCGAGAAGCCCAGCGAATCACACCCACATGTTCTGGTCATGTCCGGCACTACAGGGGTTCTGGGTGGGGGTGACAAAGGTGCTTTCGAAAGTAGTGGGGGTCCAGGTCGAACCAAGCTGGGGGTTGGCTATATTTGGGGTTGCACAAGAGCCGGGAGTGCAGGAGGCGAGAGAGGCCGATGTTTTGGCCTTTGCGTCCCTCGTAGCCCGGCGCAGGATACTGTTGATGTGGAAGGAAGCCAAGCCCCCGGGGGTGGAGACCTGGATAAATGACATGGCAGGGTTTATAAAGCTGGAACGGATTAAGTTCGTCCTAAGGGGATCGGCTCAAGGATTCACCAGGCGGTGGCAACCGTTCGTTGAATACCTCACAGAAAGATAGAGGGAATGGAAAAGAAGAAGGCAGCAGCAGCGGCCCAGGGTGGGGGGGAGGAACCAGAAGGAGTCTCAGGGTTATTAACATATATGTATAATATGTATAGGTCGTTGCTATAAATAATTGTATATTGGACTGTTAAATCATATTTTTGGAGAGTGTTTATCTGAGACAAGGCAGTTGCCATTTAGTTTTAGTTTTCGTTTTTGTTATATATTATTTATTACTTGTTTATAAAACAGGTCATTGTTATTTATACTGTTATATTATTGTGTAAAGGATACACAATGTACTATGATGGTTGACCAAAAATTTTCAATAAAATATTAAAAAAAAAAAAAAAGAATTAGGAACAGGAGTAGGCATCTGGCCCCTCGAGCCTGCTCCGCCATTTAATGAGATCATGGCTGATCTTTGTGGATTCAACTCCACTCCGGCCCGTACACCATATCCCCGAATCCCTTTATTCTTTAGAAAGGCATCTATCTTTTTCTTAAAAACGTTTAAAGAAGGAGCCTCAACTGCTTCACTGGGCAAGGAATCCCAGAGATTCACAACCCTTTGGGTGAAGAAGTTCCTCCTACACGCCATCCTAAATCTACCTCCCCTTATTTTGAGGCTATGCCCCCTAGTTCTGCTTTCCCCGACCAGTGGAAACAACCTGCCCGCATCTACCCTATCTATTCCCTTCATAATTTTATATGTCTCAATAAGATCCCCCCGTATCCTTCTAAACTCCAATGAGTACAGTCCCAGTCTACTCGACCTCTCGTCATAATCTAATCCCCTCAACTCTGGGATCAACCTAGTGAATCTCCTCTGCACTCCCTCCAGTGCCAATATGTCCTTTCTCAGGTAAGGAGACCAAAACTGAACACAATACTCCAGATGCGGCCTCACCAACACCCTATACAATTGCAGTATAACCTCACTAGTCTTGAACTCCATCCCTCTAGCAATGAAAGACAAAACTTGATTAGCCTTCTTAATCACCTATTGCACCTGCACACCAACATTTTGCGACTCGTGCACCAGCACACCCAGGTCCCTCTGCACAGCAGCATGTTTTAACATCTTACCGTTTAAATAATAATCCATTCTACTGTTATTCCTCCCAAAATGGATAGCCTCACACTTGGCAATGCTGAATTCCATCTGCCAGACCCTAGCCCATTCACCTAACCTATCCAAATCCTTCTGCAGACTTCCGGTATCCTCTGCACTTTATGCTTTACCGCTCATCTTAGTGTCGTCTGCAAACTTTGACACATTGCACTTGGTCCCCAATACAAATCGTCTATTTAAATTGTGAACAACTGCGGGCCCAACACTGATCCTTGAGGGACCCCACTAGTTACAGGTTGCCAACCAGAGAAACACTCATTTATCCCCACTCTCTGCTTTCTGTTAGTTAACCAATCCTCTACCCATGCTACCACTTTACCCTCAATGCCATGCATCTTTAGTTTATGCAGCAACATTTTGTGTGGCACCTTGTCAAAAGCTTTCTGGAAATCCAGATATACCACATCCATTGGTTCCCCGTTATCTACTGCACTGGTAACGGCCTCAAAAAATTCTACCAAATTAGTCAGACACGACCTACCCTTTGTGAACCCATGCTGCGTCTGCCCAATGGGACAATTTCCCTCCAGGTGCCCTGCTATTTCCTCCTAAATGATAGATTCCAGCATTTTCCCTACAACCGAAGTTACGCTTACCGGCCTATAATTACCCGCTGTCTGCCGACCATCTTTTTTAAACCGTGGTGTCACGTTTGCTACTTTCCAATCCTCTGGGACCATCCCAGAGTCTAGTGAATTTTGATAAATTATCACTAGTGCGTTTACAATTTCCCTAGCCATCTCTTTTAACACTCTGGGATGCATCCCATCAGGGCCAGGAGACTTGTCTACCTTTAGCCTCATTATCTTGCACAATACTGCCTCCTTAGTGATTACAATCATTTCAAGGTCCTCACTTATCATATCCTTATTTCCATCAGTCACTGGCATGTTATTTGTGTCCTCCACTGTGAAGACTGACCCAAAAAATCTGTTCAGCTCCTCAGCCATTTCCCCGTCTCCTATTATTAAATCTCCCTTCTCATCTTCCAAAGGACCAATATTTACCTTAGCCACTCTTTTTTGTCTTATATATTTGTAGAAGCTTTTACTATCTGCTTTTATGTTCTGAGCCAGTTTACTTTCATAGTCTACCTTACTCTTCTTTATGGCTTTTTTAGTAGCTTTCTGTTGTCCCCTAAAGACTTCCCAGTCCTCTAGTCTCCCACTAATTTTTGCCACTTTGTATGTTTTTTCCTCCCCGTGTCTGCGTGGGCTTCCTCCGGGTGCTCCGATTTCCTCCCACAGTCCAAAGATGTGCAGGTTAGGTGGATTGGCCATGATAAATTGCCCTTCGTGTTGGGTGGAGGTGTTGACTATGGGTAGGGTGCTCTTTCCAAGGGCCGGTGCAGGCTCGGTGGGCCGAGTGGCCTCCACTGTAAATTCAATGATAATCTATGATTAATCTAGGACAAAGGTTCGGCACAACATCGTGGGCCGAAGGGCCTGTTCTGTGCTGTATTTTTCTATGTTCTATGTAATGCTCAAGGGTCGGAACAGTGGCGCAGTAGTTAGCACCGCTGCCTCAAGCACCGAGGACCCAGGTTCAATCCCAGTCTCAGGTCGTTGTCTGTGTGGAGTTTGCACATTCTCCCCGTGTCTGCGTGGGTCTCATCCCCACAACCCAAAAATGTGCAGGGCATTGGCCACGCTAAATTGCCCTTTTTATTGGAAAAATGAATAAGTAATGCCCAAAAGATTGCCCATTTTGAAGACTATTCAAGATTCTTGTTATTTAGGGAAACTATATGACAAATGATTTAAAATCAGTGTAATTTAATCAGACACTCCATGAGTGAAAGTCTCTGCATCTGAAGAATAAGAATTTCTAGAAAATAGAGGAAGTGATGACCATGACCATTTCCCATACCAGATCAACCCTAATTACCTGTCTCACCGTATCCATCCAATCTAATCTTTGGAAATGTGTCAAATTAGAACCTAGTGTGGGGTCCTGTTACACTTCTGATGGCACTGTAGGTATTTGGGGGCCGATTTAGCTCTCTTGGCTGGGCAGCTGGTTTGTGATGCAGAGCAAGGCCAGCAGTGCAGATTCAATTCTCGCACTGGCTGAGGTTGTTCATGAAAGTCCCGCCTTCCTCAACCTTCCCCCCTCACCTGAGGTCTGGTGATCCTCGGGTTAAATCACCACCAGTCAGCCCTGTCGCTCAAAGGGAGAAGCAGCCACTATGGTGGCCTCACCTGTACTGTACGCACTGCAGATAAAAGTAGCAAGCGCAGCATGTTGCAATGAAAAGCTCATTTTACTAATTTAACCACAATCCGTGTGTAGGTGAGTCTCAGGGAACATTGAGTCTTTCAAAGGCTGAATGACCTGTGGTGTAAGGTTCTGTGATTCTACGATTTGTGCACTGTTAAGTGAATGGCTGGTATTGTATCTTCACATTTTTCTCATGCAAATATTGTGAAGCAATGGAAGCATTTTCAGTCTGACAAGCTGGAACACTCTTGCTTCTTCCATGACTATGACCATACTAATGAGTTTGTTCAATGCTCCGACAGCCTGCATGATATGGGGGGAACCACCCATACTGATGCCGGTATCCTATTGAACGTCAGGTCAGAATTCGAGGACCAGTCTTCACTCTCCAGGAATATCTAGAGCAGTCATTTTCAAAGTCGGGATCGTGACCCGCAGGTTGGTTGCGAGCGGGTGTCGGGGGGGGGGTGTCGAGGAGCAATCCATCGCGGAGTTTCTGATCGCGGAATGAATGCACAAAGGTCGCAGCAACAGGCTTTTAAAAATGACGGCCGCGACTGGCTTTCAGAATGCGGATGCGCTGCGCATGTGTGCACGCTCATCAGTGCGTATGCCTGGAGTCCAGCAAGAAACACTGCCTCCTCCTGACGTCAGCGCGCTGACCGAGCAGAAGGATTAAAAAAAAAAAATTCCATGAGGTCTTCCTGCCTGAAGCGACGGCAGAGAACATGTGCCCCGAACACTAACATCACATGTCCTGGGTGCGATCGCAATTCATCCGTTTTGTCAGCAGCAAACAAGCAACAGGTCTGTAAAATTTAAAATGGATCGTTTTGTAAAAGGAATGAGGCCCAGAGACACAAACAGGCCAGGATCTCTCAACTAAACCTGCTGGAGAAAGTGGCTCAGAGAACCCAAAGCAGGACAAAGCAGTGATGGTGTGAGCTGTTCAGGAGAGTCCACAACAGGACAAAGCAATGGCGGTGTGAGCTCCAGGACCTCAGATGAACAACCCATACAGAAATGTAACATTGAATGACAAAGCAAGTGAGGTTGTGAGGACCAAACGGCTCACCTGTCGCATTAAAGGTAAGTGAAAATAGTGGGTAGCAATGGTCGGCCGGCATGGGTCCCAAAGTTTGGTTGGTTGGTAAAAATGGGTCGTGATTGGTTTGATAGTTTTAAAAGACACCATAGCCTCCGTAGCATCAAGATGAGTGATGAAGCTACAAGCGTGGATATTGAAGCAACCAGTAATCACCCGGCAGAGTAAAAGGCCACCGTTGATGAGGAAGGCTATTCACACTGCAGCAAATTTTCAATGTGGCTTTTTTGGAGGGGAATTCCCGGCAAGACCATTCAATCAGAGGGAAAACTACCAGGATTCAAGCTAGCAAAGGATTGGTTGACTTTGTTTTAGGGTGGCACTGCAGAAAGTGACTCAGGATTGGGCTTCTGTTCCTGTACCATTCAGAAAACCCACAAGCAGTGAAGGGTACCTAGAGAGCAATTTCCTGTAATTTGCAGGTCAAATAAGAAAGCTTGGGTGACAATGGGCATGTTTAATGAGTGGTTTTCAATGCATTTATGCCCAACTGCCAAGAAATAGTGTGTTCAGAAAAGCATCACTCATAAACCTTTATTACTTTTTGGACAATGTCCCAGGACATCCTTCGAACCTCAACGACCTCTGAAAGATTCTGTGTAGAATACCTCCCTAAAACACTACTTGATCCAAAGAATTGCTCCAGTTATTATCAATGCTTACAATTCTGCAGGACCTTTGTAAACTCAACAAGGAGACCAATGAAGGAAAGCCAACAGCCTGCATGTTCTGGATTGACTACAACGTAGTTCAGGCAATTAATAACATTTCAAATGCTTAATAAGTAAAACAGTCGACCATGAACGGTGTATGGCACAAGATCTTGCCTGAAGCCATTCACAACCTGCAGCTTCAGTGAGCCAATTGAATTTGTTCAGCAAGAGAGGGATTATGACCAACAAAGCAGAATTTTCCGAAGTAGGACAAGATAATGTTGAAAAGGTGCAAGATTCTCATAGCGAATCTCTGTCAATGAGGATGAAGTAAACAGCAAAGGGAGTGTCCAAAGAGTTAATAAGAAAGGCATTTATACAGCATAACAGCAGTATTTACACAGGACCTGGTTACTCATCTCAGGGTCCCGTCTCCTTTCCTGTCAGTTGCTATAACAATTGACTTTTTATACGAGTGCTGGTTAACTCACAACCCAATCAGCACTAGGGAACAATCATGCCCAGCTGGAGGAGTCCCAGCAGGGCTATAACAGAAGAGCTGATGCAACTTGAGCTAGAACAAGCTCTATCGAGTAAAGGTCAAGAAAAGGAGGTGGTTTCTCCAAGCAAACAGTTAACATTGCAATGCATGGGGCAGCACGGTGGCGCAGTGGGTTAGCAATGCTGCCTCACGGTGCCGAGGTCCCAGGTTCGATCCCGGCTCTGGGTCACTGTCCGTGTGGAGTTTGTACATTCTCCCCGTGTTTGCATGGGTTTCGCCCCCACAACCCAAAGATGTGCATGCAGGTGGATTGGCCATGCTAAATTGTCCCTTAATTGGAAAAAATGAATTGGGTACTCTAAATTTATTTTAAAAAAACATTGCAACGCATGTCGGAGGCTTTCGAGCTCATTGAGGGAGCACTGAAAAATTTCAATGATAAACTCCCTTCCGCAGAAGGATCATTACAGATCAGAGATTAAAAGGGGCCTCCGCTGCTACAAGAGGCTGTACCAAGGAAAGCAGAAGATGCAACAATTCATTCGAACATTCTTCAAATCTGCAAACCATCTTATTGATCATGACTGTTAACAGTATTTGTAAATTGTGCATTCTATGGATTATGTTGTGTCCCATTTTTGACTAATAAATATTGTGTATATCATGTTGAAAATGAAAACCACTTATTGTCACAAGTAGAATTCAAATGAAGTTACTGTGAAAAGCCCCTAGTCGCCACATTCCGGCACCTGTTCGGGGAGGCTGGTTACGTTTTGAGGCTGAAAATCTTGGGTTTGGGAATGGATCTCCTGATTTTCCAAACATTTAAATGTAAAATCTTGCTTTGATATAGGGTTCTGCGAAACCTTTGTCCAGCTTTCATTGGGGGTGGGGGGGAGCAGGGAGCAAGGGCCCTGAGAGGAGGGTGAGGGTGTGAATGAGGATGTGGGTGAGGGGTGAATGAGGGTGTGGGGTGAATGTGGGTATGGGGTGAATGAGAGAGGGGATGAAGGTGAGAGTGCTTGCAAGTGAGGTCATAGAAGACAGAGGTTAGCAGTGGAAAGGTGCTTTTCTCAATGGAGAGCTGTGACTAGTGGTGTTCTGCAGGGACCTGGGCTGGGACCGTTGCTGTTTGTAGTACATATAAATGGTTTGGAGGAAAATGTAATTGGTCTGATGAGTAAGTTTGCGGACAATACAAAGGTTGGTGGGATTGCGGATAGCGATAAAGACTGTCAGAGGATACAGCAGTATATAGATCAGTTGGAGACTTGGGCGGAGAGATGGCAGGTGGAGTTTAATCCAGCCAAATGTGAAGTTATGCATTTTGGAAGGTCTAATATGGGCGGGAAATATACAGTAAATGGCAGAATCCTTAAGGATATTGACAGGCAGAGGGGTCTGGGAGTACTGCAAGTGGCAACGCAGGTAGTCAAGAAGGTATACGGCATGCTTGCCTTAATCGGCCGGGGCATTGAGTATAAAATTGGCAAGTCATGCTGCAGCTGCACAGAACCTTAGTTAAGCCACACTTGGAATATAGTGTTCAATTCTGGCTGCCATACTACCAGAAGGATGTGGAGGCTTTGGAGAGGGTACAGAAGAGATTTACCAGGATTTGCCTGGTATGGAGGGCATTAGCTATGAGGAGAGGTTGATTAAACTTGGTTTGTTCTCACTGGAACGAAGGAGGTTGAGGGGCGACCTGATAGAGGTCTACAAAATTATGAGGGGGGTGGACAAAGTGGATCGTGAAAAGCTTTTTCCCAGGGTGGAAGAGTCAATTACTAGGGGTGATAAGTTTACGGTGAGATGGGCGAGGGAAGTTTTTTACACATGGTAGTGGGTGCCTGGAACTGGCTGCCAGAGGAGGTGGTGGAAGCAAGTACGATAGTGATGTTTACAGGGCACCTTGACAAATACATGAATAGGATGGGAATAGAGGGATATGCACCCCGGAAGTGTAGAAGATTTCAGGTTAGTCGGGCAGCATTGTTGGCACAGGCTTGGAGGGCTGAAGGGCCTGTTCCTGTGCTGTACTTTTCTATGTTCTTTGAGGGTGTATGTACGAGTGAGAGAGGGTTCGAGTGTGGGGCTGTGGTTGAGAGGGAGAGGGTGGGTGAGCGTTTGGGTGTGAGTGAGGAGGGCGAGTGTGGGGATGAGTGGGTGCTCCCTGTGGTAAACCACTGTATTGTATTGTATTGTTACATGTCTGGGCTTGGCCCTGCTGGCTCTGCCTGTGGCTCCTCCCCTCGGGCTCATGTATAACGGTGGCTGGTCTCCACCTCTGATCCAGTTCGGGATCAGAGGCCAGGAGGCTTTCTGTTCAGTGTATTAAAGCCTCAGTTACGTTCACCACTCGTGTGTTCATTGATGGCATATCACTCCCATTAAAAATGACACGATATGACTTGAAAGTATTTGGTGAATAATAACTTTTTATTACAACGGATACATACAAGATATAGAAACATCTTTTAAGTATGTCTTTGTACCTATTAATCATTAATACATTTTTGTGGTTTAATTTTTCAATATATTTCTCAAGGGTTCCTTCAGCACTCTTGGGAGGTCAAAAGACTGGATATACCCTGATATAAATAGTTTCCGGAATAAGTCCATTACTTAATAAGAGGCACTGCTGTAATTTGAAAGCAAGAGCACCCTCTGGTGTAATTCCTGTGACAGCGTTCAAGAAAAGCTCGGAAAAACATAAAATTAAGGGGACAGTGTAACAGAACAGAATATCCCCAAAGGAGGAAAGATAGGGGATGGATTTTCCGCCCCTGTTCTTTTCAGGTGGTTTTGGTGATGAGAGCGGAAAATCTTGCGAGAGGGTCCAAATTGCATTTCACCCCAACGCGTGATGTGACTGTCCTTGCCCCCCTTCCCCTCAGTGACATAACGGGAGTCCCGATGTTTATTATAATACATTTCTATATAATTATCAGGCCTCTATGCCTGAATCATTTCCCCCCTCAGGTGGGTTGCATTGGTGGGGGGAACCCTGGTGAACGTTTCTGCACTTGGAGCAGCCTTTAAAAATATGACCCTGTTCTTTAAAAAATGAAGTTAGTGGCGGGGCGGACTAGGGACTCGCCCCTTGAAGTTATTTTTTCTATGTTCCCAGCGATACGGTGCAGAAAGCCGCCAATGGTGCTGGATAATTGAACATCGTTCTTCCCCCTCCCCACTCTGCCATGTTCATTTAAAATTCCGCCCAAGGTGTTTTGTTTAAAGGTTGTATATTTGCTCTGCGATCCCTTCGGTAAATGTTTACTTTGACGACTGCAGCTGTACTTTCACCTCTGCTTTTAATGGGTTGTAAAGAACTTGCGCTTTCTTGGTCTCAGGATTTTACAGGCGATTAAGTACTTTCAGACGCTAGTTACAGTTGTAATGCATGGAAGCGTGGCAGCCAGTTTGCACACTGAAAGCTCCCACAAAGAGCAATGGGATTACCACCAGATAACCTGTTTTTTTCGTGATGTTGTTTGAGGACTAAATAATGGCCCAGGACATCAGGCAGTGAGAACTTCCCTGCTTTGGATTTCCTTCTTTTCTGTTTTCTTATCTAATGCCGATATGCAGCACAGTTGAAAGAGGAAATAATTTTACAATAAGGAATCTGCTGGTTCTCATTATTCCAGCTTTCTCTGAATGCTCTTCCCGCTTGCCCCTCCTGGTTGCAGAGCCTCCAGTTACTTTGGCTCCTCCCTCAACACCTTTCCTAAACTTCTGCATTACTCTTTTCATTTGTTAAAACTCTAAAAACCCAACTTTTTCGCTGTGCCTTGCTTTGGGCCCCCCCCCTACACTGCCTTGCTCAACACCTGTTACATATAAATGGAAATGTAGTTAGATTTTTTTTTTTTTCAAAACTCATTGTATGTCGTTGCCTGACCTCAGCCCTGCATGTTCCGGGGCAGAGCCAACAGTAGGAGCTCATCACTGGGGCATTAGTTGGTTTCGCCTTTTTTTTTTTTATAAACCCAGGATCCTGGAAATGAAATGTGATTGACATTATACAAACACTTATTTTTTTTGTCAAGAGATAATGCGTTCTGCTGTTGTACATTTTAAAAATCATCAATAAATGTTGATGCTCAGCTACAATAATTTTAAATCTCAGATCACGCAATTCTAAATTATCTATATCAGGCTAGGTAATAAAGGATTTTAGCAGTCGCTAAATTGACAGTTATGGGGTTTGTCTGCACGATTGTAGGGTGTTCATTTGTAGTTGCAATTTTTCACCCAGTCTGTTCGAAATTTCACCTGTCCTCCCTGTGAAAGTGAGGTGCAGAAAGGGAGCAATGCAGTTGTCCGTTTGGGCGGAAGAGAGGGAATATCAGAAGGTGAGTCATCTCTTTCCCCCCACCCCGGCTGTCAACCCACCACTCCCCTTTGCAACTACTGACAGTTACCTTTGAAAGAATATGCTTGTTACAGCTGGAGAACAATGTGCTGTCTGGAGAAACTTGAGTAGAAAAGTTAAATACATTATGAGGAAAAACGAGAAAATTACTAGTGTATAATTGACCTATCAAATTTCTGGAAATTAAATGATCTTAAACTCATATATTTGTGTTTTATTAAAGCTGCAGCAATACACAGATCAAAGAAGAGGATGCTTTTGTTCAGGTTCATGCTGTGAAAATTAGTTGCCTGCTGTTTAATTAAGCAGAAAGACTTTGCCAAATCTGGAGCCATGGATTGCTACAGCTTCACCGATGAAAGCTCTCTCCAAACTGAAATGCATCTGCCTTTGCTATCAGACAGTGAGCTGCCCATTGCAAGTAATATCCAGAGACAAGAATTCATCTCAGACCCTGATGATATTATTTATGCAGGAATGACAAGTATAGAACTTGATTCTAACCTGGAGGCTGCAGAAATTCCTGGCGATCCATTTGCTGACAATGTAGATCTATCCCTGTACACTGTAGATAAGGGATGTGACTCCCCAAAGATTCTCAGTGACTCCACGGACACAGATTCTCCACCCACGTTGCTAGGTACTTGAATGTGCATGCATTTCTTTTACGTGCAGCAGTGCTATTGTAACTATTTTGCTGCTGGGATAAATTTGTTTCCATGCTGGTTCAAAATACATCTCCAGCCATAATTACTAACCTAAAACCTTTACATAGATCTCATTAAAATATGTGCATTGAACTGTTTGATGGCCTGTTTGGTAAAGAAGCTGCCTATTGGATAGGTCCACACTCAATATCTTGCTGGTGCTAAGTTAACCAGAACAACAGTGGAAATGCCAGTTGATCTCGACATTCCTTGGATAGGGAGTTTCTAACCCCAATTTAATAAATCCTGCATGGTAGAAGAAACTATGTCAATGTTCCTTGCTAGATGGATCAGAACTTGCATACGATTCCCTTCTCAGTTGAATAACCTGATAACTTCCATTGTGTTATAACCTGCCTGCTTACTATTGGCTGGGGACTAATGACAATCCCACAATCCTGTGGGAGTATGAGCTTCCCCAATGAGGGGGGCGGAGAAACCATTCGTAAACTCCATGTATAAATAAAGCTGGCCAGTTTGGAACCAGCAGGAAGGAGTGTGCAGCAAGGGAAGTTACTGCTGCTGTAATATATGTTATTGTAAATAAATGTAATTTGTATCCTTAAAACTCATGCTGGATTCTTCGTGGCCCTCACAAAACTGGCGACGAGGGTTAAAGTGAATAGCTGTCTACACTGCTGAAGCCACCTCCCTGGATTTTTGTTGGATACAGGTTGGAAGTTGTTTTCTATTATACCATGCCTCTGTACGGACGTTTGGATGTTTTTGATGCTGCACTGGAAAGCTGGAACCAGTACACACGACTGATGCGTTACTATTTCCGGGCAAACAATATCACCGAAAACGAGCGCCAGGTGGTCATATTGCTCACCGCCTGCGGCCCGCATACGTTTGGGGTGATTAGGAGCCTTATGTACCCAGCTGCTCCAGACACCAAAACGTTTGATGAACTTGTGAATTTAGTGGGGCAACATTTTAACCCAACCCCGTCCACTATAGTCCAGCGTTACCAGTTTAATACTGCTGAGAGGACCCCAGTAGAATCCCTTGCCGACTTTCTATCCAGGCTACGCAGGATTGCGGAGTACTGTGACTATGGTGAGACCTTGTCAGAAATGTTACGCGACCGTTTGGTTTGCGGTATTAACAATGCGGCCACCCAGAGAAAGTTGTTAGCTGAGCCAACATTGACTTTTCAACAGGCCATTCAAATAGTATTGTCCCGAGAGAGTGCAGAACGAGGAGTGCAGGAGCTACAGGGAATGGAGGTGCATGCCTTGGGGCGCAACCCCTTCCGTCCGAAAACGTCCCCCCGCACTTGAGCGAGGCGACGTCCGGATCAACGCCAGTGGCCGTCGGACATTCCTCCCCGAAGGGAGCCTTCTCCAGAACCAATGGATAAGGAGCCGTGTCCGTGTCAGACTTGTAGGCGCCGACCCCGTCGCGGACGCCGGTCCTGGGGGCGCCAGAGACGCCGTCGTTCCGACCGAAATTGGGACCAGCCCGGGGGCCGTACCTTCCATGTGGATGAACCTGCGGCAACTACTCCTGAGGACGTGGAGACGGAGGACGACTGCCTGCAGCTGCATTGTGTGGCAGCTCCCCGTGTGACCCCCATTAAGGTGACAGTATGGATCAATGGTCACCAATGGATGGAGTTGGACACTGGCGCAGCGGTCTCCGTGATCACCCAGAGGACATTCAACCGCATCAAGCAGGGTATACAGACCCTTACATTAACCGACTCAGGCCAGGTTGGCCACCTACACGGGGGAACCACTGGACATTGCAGGAACTACAATGACCCCTGTTGTTTATGGACGCCAGGAGGGGCGTTTCTCACTTATCGTGGTGCGTGGCCATGGGCCCAGCCTGTTGGGTCGGGACTGGTTGCGCCATTTGCGGTTGCAATGGCAGCACATTCTCCAAACCGTTTCTGGAGGGTTGACTGAGGTGCTAGGACAATACCCAGATGTATTCCAGCCCGATTTGGGGAAAATAAAAGGGGCCATAGCCAGTATCCAAGTCGAACCAGGAGCCACTCCGCGCTATTACTGGGCATGCCCGGTGCCTTACGCCTTGCTCGAGAAGGTAGAAGGGGAGCTCACTCGTTTGGAGAGTTTGGGTATTATCAGGCCTGTCCGTTTTGCTGACTGGGCAGCACCAATTGTACCTGTAATGAAGCCAGATGCCACAGTTTGCTTGTGTGGCGACTATAAACTTACAGTGAATACGGCTTCCCGAATCGACCGATACCCAATGCCTCGCATAGAGGATCTCTACGCGAAGCTTGCAGGTGGACTCTCGTTCACAAAATTAGATATGAGTCACGCCTACCTACAGTTGGAGTTGGACCCTGCCTCCCGACCATATGTAACGATTAATACACACCGGGGCCTGTATGAATATACACGGTTGCCCTTTGGAGTATCCTCTGCCTGCGCAATTTTTCAACGTGTTATGGAGGGCATTTTGAGAGGTTTACCGCGTGTTGCTGTCTACTTAGATGACGTTTTGATTACAGGGACGTCGGAGCAGGAACATTTGGAAAATCTGGAGGCTGTCCTTAGACGCTTTTCGGAGGCTGGAGTCCGTTTACGTCGCACAAAGTGCTTATTTCAGGCAAAGGAAGTAGTCTACCTAGGTTATCGGGTGGATCACGAAGGTTTGCACCCCGTCGCAGAGAAGGTGCGCGCGATTCAACAGGCCCCCGCCCCGATTGACACTTCGCATCTTCGTTCTTTCCTCTGTCTCGTATACTATTCCGGGAAGTTCCTCCCCAATCTGGTAACTACACTGGCCCCATTGCACCTTCTGCTAAAGAAAAATCACACCTGGGTTTGGGGTCAGCCGCAAGAAACCGCTTTCCGGTGGGTAAAGCAACAATTGTCGTCTGGGTTACTAACCCACTATGATCCTGGAAAGCCTTTGCTCGTCACGTGTGATGCATCCCCGTATGGTATTGGGGCCGTCCTGTCCCACAAGATGGAGAACGGGGCCGAGCGGCCGATAGCTTTCGCCTCCCGCACATTGACTGCAGCGGAGAAAATGTACGCGCAGATCGAGAAGGAGGGCCTGGCAGTGGTTTTTGCGGTGAAACGCTTCCACCAGTACATGTATGGCCGCCATTTCACTATAGTGACTGATTATAAGCCTCTGCTGGGACTTTTCAGAGAGGATAAGCCAATACCGCCCATTGCTTCCGCACGGATCCAGCGTTGGGCTTTGTCGCTTGCTGCATACGAGTATTCTCTGGAGCACAAACCAGGAACGCAGATAGCGAATGCCGACGGACTGAGCCGATTGCCTTTATCGACCGGCCCCATGTCGACCCCCACGACCGGTGAGGTGGTTGCAACCCTAAATTTTATGGACACCTTGCCTGTCACGGCATCACAGATCTGTGAGTGGACCCAGACGGAGCCAGTCCTGTCAAAGGTTCGGCACATAGTCCTGTATGGTGGGCAGCATAGACAGCTCCCAGGCGAGTTGCGGGCATTTTCCTCCAAGCTTTCAGAATTCTGCGTGGAAGACTGCATCCTCTTGTGGGGGACGCGTGTGATTGTCCCGGAAAAAGGCCAGGAGCTGATATTATCAGACATGCACAATGGGCATCCAGGTGTGACCAAAATGAAAATGTTGGCCCGGAGTTATGTCTGGTGGCCAGGCCTCGACACCGACATTGAGAAGGTGGCCCAAAACTGCTCCATTTGCCAGGAGCATCAGAAGCTTCCGCCGGCCGCGCCCCTACATCACTGGGAATGGCCAGGGTGGCCTTGGGCACGCTTGCATGCGGATTTCGCAGGCCCTTTTCAAGGATCCATGTTCCTTCTATTAATCAACGCCCAGTCTAAATGGCTAGAGGTGCATAAGATGCAGGGGACAACGTCCTGCGCAACAATTGAGAAGATGCGTTTGTCTTTTAGTACGCATGGCCTCCCCGAGGTGCTGGTCACAGATAACGGCACTCCATTCACGAGTGAGGAGTTTGCGAGGTTCACGAAGATGAACGGCATACGCCATATCCGCACTGCCCCTTACCACCCAGCTTCAAATGGGTTGGCAGAGCGTGCAGTGCAGACATTCAAACGAGGCCTAAAGAAGTACTCTACCGGATCAATGGACACGAGACTGGCTCGCATTTTGTTTTCGTATCGGACCACCCCCCATGCGGTGACTGGGGTAGCTCCCTCAGAACGCCTAATGGGCCGGAGACTTCGCACCCGCCTTAGTATGGTTTTCCCGGACATTGACGCAAAAGTATGCCGCACACAAGAACGGCAGTGACAGGGTTTTTCTCGGCATCGGCCGATTCGGCAGTTTGTGCCCGGTAACCCAGTGTTGGTTCGGAATTCTGCTGGTGGTGCCCAGTGGGTTCCTGGCGTAATCTTTCGCCAAACGGGCCCTATATCTTACCAGGTGCAAGCCCAGGGTCGTCTCCAGCGCAAACATGTAGACCACGTTCGGTCCAGAAGACTATCCCTTCCAAAGATTCCCCGCCCCCGGAGCTCATTGCTACAGCCACAGAGACCAGAGACAAGGGAAGGTAGTCCTCACAATCTTCCACTGGTGCCTCACTCGAAGCCTGCGCAGGTCGTTACAGAACCGTTCGGAGATAGAGACGCCGAGATGACAGAGGCAGCAGTCTCTGACTCCGAGATGGAGACACAGGACGCATCCGAGGGGGAATCCGAGGGCCCACGGGCCGTGGATTTACAATCGTTACGCCGTCCATCACTGAAGCGCCAGTCTCCGTCTCGTTACACGCCGCCTGATCCAGCGCCACGTGTAAATGGTGTCCGGCCTGCGGCAAAACGAGTCCGACGCCCTCCTTCGCCAGGGTCTTTGGTGGGTTCCTTGGACTTTGGGGGGGAGGATGTTATAACCTGCCTGCTTACCATTGGCTGGGGACTAATGGCAATCCCACAATCCTGTGGGAGTATGAGCTTCCCCAATGAAGGGGGCGGAGAAACCATTAGTAAACTTCAAGTATAAATAAAGCTGGCCAGTTTGGAACCAGCAGGAAGGAGTGTGCAGCAAGGGCAGTTGCTGCTGCTGATATACATATATATATATATTATATATATATATGTATGTGTTATTGTAAATAAATGTTATTACTTTGTATCCTTAAAACTCGTGCTGGGTTCTTCGTGGCCCTCACAAAATATTGCCTGTCCTCAGACAGAGGCTGTAACGATATGTTACCATTAGTCAGAAGAGCAGACAAGAATACCGGGGGGGGGGGGGAAATATTAAACACCTGCGTCTCCCTCTCTCACTGTAGGCAGAAACCACTCCCGATATGGTGGAAACAGCCGTCGATGCTGAAATTACAGCAGGACCTTGAGTATTCCTGAGGAAAATGTACCCCATAACATTTAAAAGTTTGACATTACAGATGCTTCACGGTTAGCTTTAGATGTGGATTTATACCAAAAAGGCCAGTTTGCCCCATTTGCAAGACTATTCAAACGTACCTAGTGTGTGGTAAGCAGACTATTAGCCATTTCCTAAAAGAAATAATCTGTGTAGTACTGTAAATGTACTGAATTCTACTTTATTTGTATTATTTTGCTCTCCTTATTTAGCCTTGCGAGGCCAGACACTACAATACTCTAAAGTGAATGCACTTTATTCATTCCCAGTGTCTGTAGGAGATGCATGCATGCAGTTTGAATGACTTAATTGTGGAAGCTCTCGATAATAGTAAGGCAGGAATCATAAGCTAGCATGATGGGTAAGAGAGACTTTACCCCCTATATACAAGTAGGTCACTAGCTCAGGTAAGTCAATCTGCCTGTCTGGATGGTTCCTGGTGGTTTGATGTTCCTTTCATTGTTCTATTATCAGAATGCTGATGCTGCAACTGATGCCGTTTCCTGCTTGCGCGGTTCATTATAAAAGCAGCTAACACAGATTTTGTGACACAGTTTGTAGTACTGCTGCTGGATGCTATGTGAAATTTCTTTTTGTAACGACTGTTTTGTGACACTTAACAACTCATTTTTTAAAATCTGTGCACGCGGATGCTTTATGTTTTGTCATTTGTGATGTTAACACTTCCACAGAGGCAACAAGGGATATGGGGATAGTACGGGAAAATGGCATTGAGGAAGAAGATCAGCCATGGTCTGGTTAAATGGTGGAGCAGGCTCGAGGGGCTGAATGGCCTCCTCCCCCTGTTTCCTATGTTCCGCTGTACTCTTTGCTTGCCTCAATATCTCTCCTCTTCAAAAGGTTAGGACTCAGGTCAACACGCAGTAATTACCTTGTTATCTCATCCGTGTAAACCTAAATATGATTTTCAGCAGGTATTTTTGTGTTGGTAGGCCTTATAGCCAAGCCCAACTCTGTCCACACCTGATGCCTACACAACAACTTGGATTTATATACACATTACTGCATAAAGAGTCCCAAGGTACTTCACGGGAATGTTACCAAACAAAATTTGACGCCGAAACACGCAATTACTTAGGACAAGGGAGGAAAATCTTTGTTGGAGAGATAGGTTTTAAGGAGAGTTTTTTAAAAGTGTGAGGGGCAGCACGGTGGTGCAGTGGTTAGCACTGCTGCCTCACGGCGCCGAGGTCCCAGGTTCGATCCCGGCTCTGGGTGGAGTCCGTGAGGAGTTTGCACGTTCTCCCCGTGTTTGCGTGGGTTTCGCCCCCACAACCCAAAGATATGCAGGGTAGGTGGATTGGCCATCCTAAATTGCCCCTTAATTGGAAAAACTAAATTGGGTACTCTAAATTTATATTTTAAAAAATGAGTGGGGCAGAGAGGTTTAAGGAGGAAGTTGCCAGAGTTTAGGGCCTTGGCAGCTGAAGGCAGAGTTTAAAAATGAGGTGCTCGGGGGGACAGAATTGGGGGAGCATTGAAAATTAGAGGCTGTCACTTTAGAATTGAAGGATCTGTTAAAGGCATGTAACAATCTCCTGAGACCTCTGGTTTAATTTTGGTTTCCAGAACATAGAGGGCTGTACTAACAGGATTGGTGATCACTGGACGCTTGTTTTTGATAAATTGGAAAAGCACACTGCCCAATTTATGCTGGAGTAAAGGGAGCAATGAATTCAACCCTGATGCGTTTTGTTTGGCAACTGAGCTTGCACACTGCTCACTCTTGATACAGGACCTTTTTGATACAGGGAATGGCTTAATGCTACATAGAAAACGCAGCTCAGAAGCTGGCCATTCAGCCCAACTCGTATATGCTGATTTATAATTGAAATGCACATTTCATCTGTAGAAGGTTGAAACAGCAACAAAATATATAACTGAGATCTTGCTGTTTTTTCCTATTGGCTTTTTACAGGTATAAGCCCTCTCCCTCAAAAGAGTACCCCTGAGAAAGGTGCAAGTAAAGGTGAAGGGAAATACGGAGGGCTGCAGAAGAGAAGGCGTCTATCTGCGAGGCATTCTCCTCAGCAAGTATTCCAGGTTAGCACTGCTCATGCTTGTTCTTCCAGTCAGGCTGGTTTCAGAGCCCGAAAATAAGCTGTTTGTAATCTGCAGTATTTTTTTATAAATATATTTTATTCAAGATTTTTTGGCCAAACATAACAGTACATAGTTTTTCTTTTAAACAACAATAAAGCAATATAAATAACAGTGGCCAGTTTTAAACAAGTAAATAAATAATATATAAACAAAAACAAAACTAAATGGCAACTGCCTTGTCAAAAATAGTTACTCTCCAAAGATACAATCCAACAGTCCAATATACATTACCTATAACAAATGTCTATACATATACAATGACATCCCTAAGAGCCCGCCCGGATCTCTTTTCCCCCCCCCCCCCCCCCCCCGGTTGCTGCTGTTGTCTTTCTTTCTTTTCACTCCCTCTATCGTTCTGTGAGGTAGTTGACGAACGGTTGCCACCGCCTGGTGAACCCTTGAGCTGAACCCCTTAATACGAACTTGATCCGTTCTAACTTTATAAACCCTGCCATGTCGTTTATCCAGGTCTCCACGCCCGGGGGTTTGGCTTCCTTCCACATAAGCAATATCCTGCGCCGGGCTACTAGGGACGCAAAGGCCAAAACGTCAGCCTCTCTCGCCTCCTGCACTCCCGGCTCTTCTGCAACCCCGAATATAGCCAACCCCCAGCTTGGCTCGACCAGGACCCCCACCACCTTCGAAAGCACCTTCGCCACCCCCACCCAGAACCCCTGTAATTCCAGACATGACCAGAACATGTGGGTGTGATTCGCTGGGCTTCTCGAGCATCTCCCACACCTATCCTCTACCCCGAAAAATTTACTGAGCCGTGCTCCAGTCATATGCACCCTGTGTAGAACCTTGAATTGTATCAGGCTTAGCCTGGCACACGAGGACGACGGGTTTACCCTATGTAGCGCATCAGCCCACAGCCCCTCCTCAATCTCCTCCCCCAGCTGCTCTTCCCATTTCCCTTTCAGCTCATCTACCATGATCTCCCCCTCGTCCCTCATTTCCCTTTATATGTCCGACACCCTACCATCCCCCACCCATGTCTCTGAGATCACTCTATCCTGCACCTCCTGCGTCGGGAGCTGCGGGAATTCCCTCACCTGTTGCCTCGCAAAAGCCCTTAGTTGCATATACCAAAATGCATTCCCTTGGGGCAACCCATATTTTTCCGTCAGCGCTCCCAGACTCGCAAACGTCCCATCTACGAACAGATCTCTCAATTGTACCGGGAATCCGTCTGGTCCCGGGGCCTTCCCCGCCTGCATGCTCCCAATCCCTTTCACTACCTCCTCCATCTCAATCTGTGCTCCCAGTCCCGCCCTCTCCTGCTCCTCCACCTTATGGAATTCCCCACTAATATAGCCACCCCCCTGTTCTTTGCGTCTAACCCCGAATGAAACACCTGCCCCACCCATCCTTTTGCGTAGTCTGACCTGGTCTATCAGTTTCAAATGCGTCTCCTGCAACATAACCACATCTGCCTTTAATTTCTTTAGGTGTGCGAGTACCCGTGCCCTTTTAATCGGCCCGTTCAGCCCTCTCACGTTCCACGTGATCAGCCGGGTTGGGGGGCTCTTTACCCCCCCCCCCCTTGTCGACTAGCCATCCCCTTTTTTAATCCAGCTCCTCACCCGGTTCCCACGTAGCCGTATCTCCCCCCGATGGCGCCCTCCCGCCCCGCCCACCCCACCCCGTACCAGCTCCGCCTTCTCCCCAGCAGCAGTAACCTAGTTAACCCCCCCCCCCCCCCGCTAGATCCTCTTCTAGCGTAATTGCACCCCCCATGTTGCTCCCAGAAGTCAGCAAACTCTGGCTGACCTCGGCTTCCCCCCGTGACCTCGGCCCCCACTGTGCAAGGCCCCCTCCTTCCTGCTTGCCTGTTCCCGCCATGATTACCATAGCGCGGGAACAAAGCCCGCGTTTCCCACTTGGCCCCACCCCTAATGGCCGGCGCCCACAATTCCTCATCCTTCCCTCCCCTCCCCCACAACATGGGGAAGAGAGAAAACTTACAGGGTCGCAAGATTAACAACTTGAGAAATCATCTTTTCCCCCCCCCTTCACCCCACGTAATCGCACCACCACTTTGTCCCAAACGTTCTTTCTCTGGCCCGCCTATTCCAGCTGCTCCTCCACAATAAATGTCCACGCCTCTTCTGCCGTCTCAAAGTAGTGGTGCTTCCCTTGGTGTGTGACCCACAGTCTTGCCGGTTGCAGCATTCCAAATTTGGCCTTCCTTTTGTGAAGCACCGCCTTGGCCCGATTGAAACTCGCCCTCCTTCTCGCCACCTCCGCACTCCAATCTTGATATACGCGGATCACCGCGTTCTCCCACCTACTGTTCCGAGTTTTCTTCGCCCATCTGAGGACCATCTCTCTCATTATATCGGAGAAATCTCACCACCTATGGCTCGAGGTATTTCTCCAGCCCTCGGTCTTCGCGTCATAACTCGATAAGCTCCCTCCACCTCCAATGGGCCCGTCGGGGCCTCCGATCCCATTAACGAGTGAAGCATCGTGCTCACATATGCCCCGACGTCCGCCCCCTCCGCACCTTCGGGAAGACCAAGAATCCTTAAATTCTTCCTCCTCGCATTATTCTCCAACACCTCCAGCCTTTCCACACACCTTTTGTGTTGTGCCTCGTGCATCTCTGTCTTCACCACCAGGCCCTGTATTTCGTCTTCATTATCAGCGGCCTTTGCCTTCACGACCCGAAGCTCCTGCTCCTGGGTCTTTTGTTCCTCCTTTAGCCCTTCAATCGCCTGTAATATTGGGGCCAGCAGCTCCTTCTTCATCTCCTTTTTAAGTTCTTCCACACAGCGCCGCAGGAACTCTTGTTGGTCAGGGCCCCATACTAGACGGCCACCTTCCGACGCCATCTTGCTTTGTGCTTGCTTTCCTTGCCGCTGCTCTAGAGGATCCTCCGCAATCCGGCCACTTTCCCCTCCTTTTTCCATCTGTGTCCAGGGGGAATTCCCTTCTGGTTTACTGCACAGTGTTTTTAGCCGTTAAAATTGCCGTTGGGGCTCCTATTAAGAGCCCAAAAGTCCGTTCCACCGGGAGCTGCCGAAACGTGCGACTTAGCTGGTCATCGCCGCACCCGGAAGTCCGTAATCTGCAGTATTGACGCACAATCAATACTCTCGAGACAAAGTGGAGTCATATCTAATCGGCTTTAATCAGCTAGAACTGTACCCAGCAGCGATGATACAGAAAGTAAAGGCTGCTGGGACGGCATTGGTTCTTATACCCCGCCTCTCAGGGCGGGGCTATGTACATTATCCAATGGTAGACCCCCTCGGTCTAGCCAATGGTCATTCACCTCTCAGGTACTGCAATACCTGGTATTACCACAAGTATACTTTTTTTTAGAAATTCCGATCAAGGGACAATTTAGCGTGTCCAATCTACCTACCCTGTACATCTTTGTGTTGTGGGGGTGAGACCCACGCAGACACTGGGAGAATGTGCAAACTCCACACGGACAGTGACCCGGAGCCAGGATCAAACACAGGTCCTCAGCACGGTGAGGCAGCAGTGCTAACCACTGTGCCACCGTGCCGCCCCTAATCCAAAGTATACTTAACTTTTTTTCCATAAATTTAGAGTACCCGATACTTATTTCCAATTAAGGAGCAATTTAATGTGGCCAATTCACCTACGCTGCACATCTTTTTGGGTTGTGGGGGTGAGACCCATGCAGACATGGGGAGAATGTGCAAACTCCACACGATACTTAACCTAATTATTTAAAACAAAACTCCCAAATCTGAGAACATGCATTGAGTAGTCATAGAGGAATCCAGAAAGGAGAATCAAAAACGAGGTTTATTTCCGAAAAGAATGTATTTACAAGTACCAGTTCCAGTCGGGACTACTCTGCAGCTCGGCTGGCTTCTATCTTTTTGAATGTATTTTATTCCAAACATACTCAAAAAGAACAACACAAATCAATAACATTCTCAACACCCCAAAACACAGTTTGTACAGTTTTTCCAACGTCTACTCCCCCCCCCCCCCCCCCCCCACACGACAAATAATTCCTCAAACATTGTCATGAACAGCCCCCACCGTGTCTCAAAGCTCTCCGCCGATTCCCTCAACTC
This sequence comes from Scyliorhinus torazame, assembly GCF_047496885.1. Taxonomy (NCBI): domain Eukaryota; kingdom Metazoa; phylum Chordata; class Chondrichthyes; order Carcharhiniformes; family Scyliorhinidae; genus Scyliorhinus; species Scyliorhinus torazame. Next base: position 6,675,680 of record NC_092731.1, on the reverse strand, counting down.
GAACTTGATCTTTTTCTCGTGGGGGTTGTAGCAATCGCCCCCCCCCCCCCACCCCTTTGACGTCCGTATGTCCCAGTGAAGAATGGAGAGTAGGAGGACGCCTGCTCGTCTTTGCCCGCAGCTGCACTTCGGGTGGCTCCGGGGCTGGATCAGAGGGCGTATAGGGTGTCGGGGAACTTCGTTTCCCATGACCATCTGGGGGAAACTGTCGGTACTTGATCCCGGTGGCCTTGGATGTCTGGGTCTCCATCTCAGAGCCACCTCCCGCATTTTGGTGTTGTGGCCCCCAGGGGGTTACGTCCCCCAGGCCTCCATGTGGTGGAAGACTTCTTCAGATGGGGCATGGCCAAATGCCGGCTGCCTGCTCCCGAGGTGGTCATGGTGTTCTGCACCGGTCTGTTTGTGTGTATTCACCTGGTACGAAGCCCATCTGCTATGTTGTACCACTGTCCCTGGAATCCAACGGTACACCACGTCCTCTGGTTTGAAACTCCTGGTCTGCGTCTCCCTGCCTTCGCCTCTGCAGATCCTGATCCTGTTGCACGTTCCCGCCAGTATTGGAGAACGTGAGACTGAGGTGGGCCGTGAGCCTCTGGCCCATTGTAGGAATCTGTAATTGGGATCTTTACCTGCCGAACTACGCCAAGTTTGGGGGAAGCTTAGTTGATGAATCAAAGTCCTGGTGCAATACGACAAGTTGTAAGATTTGTAATATTTCTGGACTATGCCAAGTTGTTCGATTCCTTGTATTATTTGACTGTGTAAAGTTGAAGGAATTTATATCATTTCTGCTATTCGGTTATCAGTTGCACTTTGCGAATACTGGAACTCAGCAGAAATTTCAGTTAAAACTTCTCAGGTGCCAAAAAGAATTGTTTTATTTGTAGTCGCTTGATTACAATTTGAAAGTCATTTAAAAGGCAATTCGTAGACAATTCGAAGCTTTCAGAGAATTACAGGCATTATCTTTCTTTGCTTAGGCAGACAGCCTAAGTTTCCTCCGGGTGCTCCGGTTTCCTCCCACAGTCCAAAGATGTGCGGGTTAGGTGAATTGGCCAATGATAAATTGCCCTTAATGTCCAAATTGCCCTTGGTGGTGGGTGGAGGTGTTGAGTTTGGGTAGGGTGCTCTTTCCAAGAGCTGGTGCAGACTCAAGGGGCCGAATGGCCTCCTTCTGCACTGTAAATTCAATGATAATCTATGATTAATCTAGGACAAAGGTTCGGCACAACATCGTGGGCCGAAGGGCCTGTTCTGTGCTGTATTTTCTATGTTCTATGTTCTATGTAACTTTTAAAAGGTCAAAGTCTGGCAGTGAAACATGAAGAGAGAGAGAGAGCTAATCTTCAGCTAAACTCAAACTCAAAGTCAAAAGTGCATTACATCACTGACACAGACTAACAGACTGACAGAACCCCCAAAATACATCTCTAAAAACAAAAACCTTAACAGACAGACTAAGAGAATTAAAGACAGCAATTACGGACAGACAACACAGCACAACACCCCAAAGACAACACCCCAAAGACAATACAGAAAGACTCACTGACAGAATCAAAGTCCTGAATTTATGTGTGCTGAAATTCTCATTTTTAAAATGAGTACTTAAACAGCTATCTTTTACCTATACTAGTTGTATTCGAAATACCTGGCTTCTATAGTCGGCCCTTTGATAAATCGAAAAATTAAGTGAGATATATCAGAAAAGGTTAAATACATAATTAATGCGATAGGATAGGTAAAAGCGCAAAGAATCATTGCAGTTTTAAACAATAAAATGGACACTTAAAATACAACAGGCATTTCAAAATAATTATTATAATTAATAAATTAACCAAATTTGACCCTACTGATTCAGTATTAATAAATTATACAATATGTTAATAATAGTCAAATAGTTGATTGATCAGTAACATTTCAATAATAGTATTTCAGCTCAAGTTTGGATTTTGCAACTTGCAAATCTGTTTTAATTTCATCATAATGCTCAAGTTTGGATTTTGCATCTTGCAATTCTTCAACAACTGCAATTAGTTGGTTTTTAGTAGACCTATACTCATCATCACTTCGTTCAGTATTTAATTGCAACTGTTGGTATTTTGACTCCACTTTAAAAACTTGATTTTGAAATTCTCCGATTTGAACAGATAACTGCTGGAGTTCAGAGGTTTTATTTTGCAAATCTGTTCTAATTTCATCATAATGCTCAAGTATGTATTCTGCAACTTGCAAATCTGTTTTAATTTCATCATAATGCTCAAGTTTGGATTTTGCATCTTGCAATTCTTCAACAACTGCAATTAGTTGGTTTTTAGTGGACCTATGCTCATCATCACTTCGCTCAGTATTTAATTGCAACTTGGTATTTTGACTCCACTTCAAAAACTTGATTTTGGAATTCTCTTATTTGAAAAGATAACTGCTGGAGTTCAGAGGTTTTATTTTGCAATTCTGTTTTAATTTCATCATAATGCTCAAGTTTGGATTTTGCATCTCGCAATTCTTCAACAACTGCAATTAGTTGGTCTTTAGTGGACCTATACTCATGATCAAATTTAGTTTTTGCAATTGTCTCTTGATGTTTTTGGAGCTGTGCCATTACTGCAAAAGACCATTTCATACGTCTTCCACCGTTTAACCGTGTGGTCTTACCCCATGCCTTCTTGATATTATCAAGGGATCACTGACCTTTGGGGATATCATATTTTGATTCAATTTTTGTAGCAACTTCAGACAGTCCAAATTGTCTACGAATGAAAGATCTAAAATCCCCCAACATATCTCCAACAGAAACATCGGGTATTCCAGTACCCCCCTTGGATGTAGTGGGGAGTAATTTTCTGCCTGCTAAAGGCTCTGAATCTACACTTTGATTTGGATCAGCCATTAATTTTCTTGATCGCTGACTGCCGTGACTTTTTTTTCAGTCCCGTTTTATTTTAGTTACTACAGTGACTAATCTTCCAGTCATGTCTATGTTAGTCTGAACGACTGGCACTTCATTTATTTAACACAGTCTATAAAAAATGTTCTTTTCAAGGGTCGAAGTACTGATTGATGTGGCTTTAAGACTTTTAATGGGTGAAAAAGATATTTCTTACCCTAGTCTAGCCGTGGGTTCCGGCTGTCTTCTGGGCCTCCTCCGATTATCTCTGAAGCTTCCCGAAGGTTCCGGACCTCCTCCGATTATCTTCGAAGCTTTCCATCGTCACCTGGGCCTCCGAAGGTCGTTCAGTACTCTCTCTCTCTCTCTCTCTCTCTCTCTCTCTCTTCTCCCCCCCCCCCCCCCCCCCCCCCCCCCCCCCCAGCTGCCGACTACGCCAAAATGTAAGAATCTGTAATTGGGATCTTTACCTGCCGAACTACGCCAAGTTTGGGGGAAGCTTAGTTGATGAATCAAAGTCCTGGTGCAATACGACAAGTTGTAAGATTTGTAATATTTCTGGAATATTCTATGCCAAGTTGTTTGATTCCTTGTATTATTTGACTGCGTACAGTTGAAGGAATTTATATTATTTCTGCTATTCGGTTATCAGTAGCACTTTGCGAATACTGGAACTCAGCAGAAATTTCAGTTAAAACTTCTCAGGTGCCAAAAAGAATTGTTTTATTTGTAGTCGCTTGATTGCAATTTGAAAGTCATTTAAAAGGCAATTCGTAGACAATTCGAAGCTTTCAGAGAATTACAGGCATTATCTTTCTTTGCTTAGGCAGACAGCTCGAAAGTAACTTTTAAAAGGTCAAAGTCTGGCAGTGAAACATGAAGAGAGAGAGAGAGCTAATCTTCAGCTAAACTCAAACTCAAAGTCAAAAGTGCATTACATCACTGACACAGACTAACAGACTGACAGAACCCCCAAAATACATCTCTAAAAACAAAAACCTTAACAGACAGACTAAGAGAATTAAAGACAGCAATTACGGACAGACAACACCCCAAAGACAACACCCCAAAGACAACACCCCAAAGACAACACCCCAAAGACAACACCCCAAAGACAACACCCCAAAGACAACACCCCAAAGACAACACCCCAAAGACAACACCCCAAAGACAACACCCCAAAGACAACACCCCAAAGACAACACCCCAAAGACAACACCCCAAAGACAACACCCCAAAGACAACACCCCAAAGACAACACCCCAAAGACAACACCCCAAAGACAACACCCCAAAGACAACACCCCAAAGACAACACCCCAAAGACAACACCCCAAAGACAACACCCCAAAGACAACACCCCAAAGACAACACCCCAAAGACAACACCCCAAAGACAACACAGAAAGACTCACTGACAGAATCAAAGTCCTGAATTTATGTGTGCTGAAATTCTCATTTTTAAAATGAGTACTTAAACAGCTATCTTTTACCTATACTAGTTGTATTCGAAATACCTGGCTTCTACACCCATGAACAGTTCCGCCGGCACTATGCTCATCTGTTTCTTCATCCCTCTCTTGAAGGTCTGCATGGCTCGCTCGACCAGCCAGTTTGAGTTGGACCTTGTGGATGTGCCGCACACCATTTGCCTTCATAAAGCGTTCAAACTCATCACTGGTGAATGGGGTGCTGTTGGCTGTAACTAGCATCTTTGGGATATCATAAGTGCTGAAAGATAGCCGTAGCTTCTCAACCATGTCTTATGGTGTGGTGGACGACATCCGTTGGACTTCCAGTCATTTGGAGTGGGCATCTAACACAAATAGAAACATTTGCCCTTGGAAAGGTCTGGCAAAATCTACATGCAGGCGCACCAAAGATTGATTAGGCCGTTCCCAAGGATGTAGCGGGGAAGCTGGTGGGAGCTTCTGTTGATCTTTGAATGTGGTGCACTGCTGGGCTGGTTGTTCGATTGCGCCATCCAGGATGGCCACCAGACATAGCTTCTGGCCAGCATCTTCATTATCGACACCACTGAGTGTCCGTTGTGCAGATCCTGGAGGATCGCCTGTCTGCCCAGGCTTGGGATCGCGAGGCGAGCTCCACACTGGAGGATGCTGTCTTCCATACTGACCTCCTGTATCATGGGTATCAAAGGTCAATAGGTCTTTGGGCAGCTTCCCTTGCTGGCCCTTGTGTAAGACGATCTGGCATATTTCCGCCGCACTGAATCCTTTTGTGTCCAGTCGCGTATTTGGGCAGTGGTGACCGGCAAGATATCCATGAAGTTGAGGGTTGAACCGTCTTTGTCGGATCACGGTGGGGTTGGGGGAAGGGGAGGGGGTTGCGGGCACATGTCGATAGCGGGAACCTGCTCAGCGTGTCGGTGTTTGCAATCTGCGAACCTGGGCAATGCTCAGGCATGTTCGTAGGCTGCTAGCGGCAGGGCCCATTGCTAAATCCGGGCAGATGCTATTGACGGGATCGCCAAAGCCCGAACAGTGGTTTATGGTTCATCGCAATGATGAATCAACGGCCATACACATAGTGATGAAATTTCTTTGCCGCAAATACCACGACCAAACCCTATTTTTGAATGTGGGCTAATTACACTCCGCAGCAGCCAAAGTCCTTGACCGGAATTCTGTCGGCTTTTCTCCACCGTCAGCCATGAGGTGGGATAGTACTGCCCCTCAGAGGGGGAGCTCGTACTCCACGAGGCTCATGGGGAGATTAATCTCGGCCATCCCTGTGGGTCTCGTGGGGGTTATAACAATGTATAAATGTTGTCAAACAGTGTATGTTCTAGTTTATTCTAATGGAATATATTAGAGAGATCAGTAACAGTTTACATATTAAAACATGCCAATATTTTACATTTGTATTGAATTGAATTTGAAATAAAGATGAACAGTTAATTTCTGAACTTTATTGTCTAGGAGTGTAGCCAATGCGGAAAGTCGTTCAGCAGTGCCAGTGCCCTGAGCAAACACTACTTGACACACAGTCATGAACGTCGGCATGTTTGCAGGATCTGCAATAAGGCCTTTAAGAGACAGGACCACTTGTAGGTGAACATTATTTTACTCAGGAATTCTAGTTAGTTATTTTTTAAACAGACTTTGTTTGTACACCCAGAATGAAACTATATGCTACATTTCTTTTTTTATTCATCCCAGATCAGATGCAGGTTGGGTTTGTGGAATGAAATTAGGCATTCCCAGTGTTCATGTAGTTAACAGGCTGCAGTCTTGTAAGAGTGAAAGCCTGCCCGGCAGCACCCACAGACTGCCACATGAGATTAACGACCCGCTAATCTGCAATTCTGAGCCTTGGTTGAAGAAGAATTATTCACCTGAAAATTAGATCAAAAAATGCTGCTAGACTCAAAAGGGTTGGTACTAAATGCTGACAGGAATACACAGGTTCTAGGGCTAAAAATAAAGTTGTCCCTACCTGAGATCCTTCTCTAATACTACACTTGGATGTGAATGGCACGATCTAAAGGGAATTTTAAAAAGGGAATTGGATAAATAAGACCATAAGACATAGGAGCGGAAGTAAGGCCATTCGGCCCATCGAGTCCACTCCACCATTCAATCATGGCTGACTTCAACTCCATTTACCCGCTCTCTCTCCATAGCACTTAATTCCTTGAGAAATCAAGAATTTATCAATTCTGTCTTAAAGACAGTCAACGTCCCGGCCTCCACCGCCCTCTGTCGCAATGAATTCCACAGACCCACCATTCTCTGGCTGAAGAAATTTCTCCTCATCTCTGTTCTAAAGTGACTCCCTTTTATTCTAAGGCTGTGCCCCTGGGTCCTAGTCTCCCCTGCTAATGGAAACAACTTCCCTACATCCACCCTATCCAAGCCATTCATTATCTTGTAAGTTTCTATTAGATCTCCCCTCAACCTCCTAAACTCCAATGAATATAATCCCAGGATCCTCAGACGTTCATCGTATGTTAGGCCTACCATTCCTGGGATCATCCGTGTGAATCTCTGCTGGACCCGCTCCAGTGCCAGTATGTCCTTCCTGAGGTGTGGGGCCCAAAATTGCTCACAGTATTCTAAATGGGGCCTAACTAATGCTTTATAAAGCTTCAGAAGTACATCCCTGCTTTTATATTCCAAGCCTCTTGAGATAAATGACAACATTGCATTTGCTTTCTTAATTACGGACTCAACCTGCAAGTTTACCTTTAGAGAATCCTGGACTAGGACTCCCAAGTCCCTTTGCACTTCAGCATTATGAATTTTGTCACCGTTTAGAAAATAGTCCATGCCTCTATTCTTTTTTCCAAAGTGCAAGACCTTGCACTTGCCCACGTTGAATTTCATCAGCCATTTCTTGGACCACTCTCCTAAACTGTCTAAATCTTTCTGCAGCCTCCACACCTCCTCCATACTACCTGCCCCTCCACCTATCTTTGTATCATCGGCAAACTTAGCCAGAATGCCCCCAGTCCCGTCATCTAGATCGTTAATATATAAAGAGAACAGCTGTGGCCCCAACACTGAACCCTGCGGGACACCACTTGTCACCGGTTGCCATTCCGAAAAAGAATCTTTTATCCCAACTCTCTGCCTTCTGCCTGACAGCCAATCGTCAATCCATGTTCGTACCTTGCCTCGAATACCATGGGCCCTTATTTTACTCAGCAGTCTCCCGTGAGGTACCTTATCAAAGGCCTTTTGGAAGTCAAGATAGATAACATCCATTGGCTCTCCTTGGTCTAACCTATTTGTTATCTCTTCAAAGAACTCTTAACAGGTTTGTCAGGCACGACCTCCCCTTACTAATTCCATGCTGACTTGTCCTAATCCGACCCTGCACTTCCAAGAATTTAGAAATCTCATCCTTAACAATGGATTCTAGAATCTTGCCAGCAACCGAGGTTAGGCTAATTGGCCTATAATTTTCCATCTTTTTCCTTGTTCCCTTCTTGAACAGGGGGGTTACAACAGCGATTTTCCAATCCTCTGGGACTTTCCCTGACTCCAGTGACTTTTGAAAGATCATAACTAACGCCTCCACTATTTCTTCAGCTATCTCCTTTAGAACTCTAGGATGTAGCCCATCTGGGCCCGGAGATTTATCTATTTTTAGACCTCTTAGCTTCTCTCGCACTTTCTCCTTTGTGATGGCTACCATATTCAACTCTGCCCTCTGACTCTCCTGAATTGTTGGGATATTACTCATGTCTTCTACTGTGAAGACTGACGCAAAGTACTTATTTAGTTCCTCAGCTATTTCCTTGTCTCCCATCACTAGATTACCAGCGTCATTTTGGAGCGGCCCAATGTCTACTTTTGCCTCCCGTTTGTTTTTAATGTATTTAAAGAAACTTTTACTATCATTCCTAATGTTACTGGCTAGCCTACCTTCATAATTGATCCTCTCTTTCCTTATTTCTCTCTTTGTTATCCTCTGTTTGTTTTTGTAGCCTTCCCAATCTTCTGACTTCCCACTACTCTTTGCCACATTATAGGCTTTCTCTTTTGCTTTGATGCATTCCCTAACTTCCTTTGTCAGCCATGGCTGCCTAATCCCTAATACTTGAAAAGGAAACATTTGCGGGGGGAGTGCAACTAATTCGATAGATCTTGCAGAGGGCCAGCACAGGCACAATGGGCAGAATGGCTTCCTGAGTTACATCCATCTCTCAATTTAAATTATGTCTGTTGATGCATGTAGTAATATCAAGTTATGTGGAAGGAAATGTCACTGAGACTGGCCTCCCCTCCTTTAAAAAGACCTAACTGAGGTCCCAGGTTCGATCCCGGCTCTGGGTCACTGTCCATGTGGAGTTTGCACATTCTCCCCGTGTTTGCGTGGGTTTCATCCCCACAACCCAAAGATGTGCAGGGTAGGTGGATTGGCCACGCTAAATTGCCCCTTAATTGGAAAAAAAGAATTGGGTACTCTAAATTTATTTTTAAAAAGATCTAGGGTGGGATTTACCGCTGTTCAAACCGACAGGAAATTCCGGTCCCACGCCGATCCGTGGGTTTCCTGGTGACGAGAGGTGCTGTCAACGGAAAATCCTGTTGCCAAAAGCGGGACTGGTAGATTCTACTGGCAGGTCACTTCCGTGCCAAAAAACACCTGGCAGGGTGGTCAGTAAATACCGCCCCTATTATCGATCAGAGTTAAAAGAGATGATAACTGAGTTGTTGGTTTAAGCCGGAGGCATTTACCGATAATTTAAAAACAAACAATAGGATATAGTTTAAGTTACTCGATCTTAAGCCAACACCCCAAATCCTCAGTGAAGACTAGACTAATTGATTTCTGTACAGACTGATTCCACTGATTGCTAATATTCACTCCTTTGCACATGAGGTTAGTACACCATTTAATCTCTGGAACCTTGGTTTGATCTTAGGTCAGATTGAAAGGGTCGCAGTGTCCTCATCCGAGTGGCAGTAAGAATTCCACACCAGATTCAGTTGCGATAGTCCGGTCAGAGTTGCATGTTTGCCAGGCCCATAATTGAAATCCATAAAATGTTGGATGAACAGCAGTTTGTGAGAATGGGGTCAAAGGAGCAGCAGGGTTTTCTCATAGTCAAAATGAACTTGGCAAATGAACGAGGAGAGAAACTGGATGCTAATTTCTTCAAAAGAAATAAAGAGAGGCAAGATCATAAGTGTGTGCATGTGATTATTTGTGATACTTAACACAGGTCAACTCGATGAGGGATAATAATGGGATTGCAAAGCATTGTCATTATTTAACAAATGTTAGGAGCAAAATGTTATTAGTAGGTGAACTTGGTGAAACATTTTATTCTGCACTCTCTCCTTAGATCTGGACATTTGCTAACCCACCAAAAGAATAAACCGTACGTTTGTATGGAGCATGGATGCGACAAGAGTTATTGTGACTCCCGATCCTTACGCCGTCACTATGAAGTCCAGCATGGCTTGTATTGTCAGAGGGAGCCCTTTGCTGACAGCAGCTCCAAAGATGTGGATTCAACAGAGAGCATGCTGTACCTACAGAGTGGACATACTCAGACCCTTCAGTGTGAAGTGGAAATGGCACAGAGGCCTACGCCACAAGTTGAGTCTCTTTCTCAGAGATCCGCTCTGCCTAACCGAGAACTGCTAAGGCCCCTCACGAGCAGCTTAAGCCAGAAAATGCCATGCGACACCGGAGCCAGTGGAAGCAAAATTACCTTGCACTACCCCACACAAGCTCATGCTACTGCAAGCGCGCTTACTAGTCCAAGTATTTGTTTGTCAGAAAGGTCAGGCACTGTTAGACAAGCCAAATACAGCATAGCGCAAAGAGAGCATTCTTCCAGCTTAAACTGTAACATGTCTGATCCATACAACAGAGTAAACTCTTCCCATTTCTCTGTAGCAGACCCCACTGTCTCTTGTGTAGAAAGCCTAGATTCTTATGTGATGGATTCAGTGATCCCTGCTAGACCGTCACAGCCTGCACAATATGCTTTGGAGTCTTCAAGACCAGCAAGTTGGCCACAAGCTGTGAGCACAAATCATACATTATCAAGAAATGAAACTGTTTCTGCCAGGCAACAACCAAGTCAAGACCTTGTGTGGACCAACAACTTAGCGACTTACAGTGGCAGCAAAGGAAGTTATTCTTACATTGTCCCCAATTCCCAGCCTCCTGAAGAGGTATCTGCCACTTTTTCAAGTGGTGCTTTGCATAAGCTTGACTCATTTGCCCAGGCATTTACAAGGCAGAATTTGGATATTCAGTCAAATCCCTCTACTGCAAAGAGCCTGGGTGAAAATTCAGCAGTGTCTGAATTTGATGCGTGTGGAAATGTCTTCAGACAGCTTTTGAGTTACAAAGCTAATTTGAACCAGTGGCAAACCTTTCCTGAACAGAAACATCAAATACTGCAGGAACAGTACTCTCTGCAGCATCAACAGCAGATAGCAACTTCACTCTTTACACAGGTCTACATGGGAGAGCAGGAGGCCTCCCCAATGCAGAACCAAGACCAATTTCAAAACCATATGCTCCAGCTGATCTCTGATACTCAATACAACCTATCTCAATCCCAAAATTCGGTAAGTCAATCACAAGTGCTAGTTACCCAGTCCCAGCATGTACTTGCCCAGAAAATTCCATCCCAGATCCAGAATAATGGATCCCAATCGCATCATCCCTCAGAATTAGCACAGGATTTCCAGCATTCCTTAAGACAGGAAATCACTTCTCCATTTTTACAATTTCAAACCGCAAAACAGTGCCAACTCTCGAAGAACATTCTTCCTTGCTATCCGCAAGAGACAGAAAGTACAGAGCAGCAGACAGGACCTGGTTTGCAGCCTGCGTTAAGAGGTGTCTCAGAATGTCACAAGAAACCCAAGAAGAGTCCATTCAAGGCACAACATACTCCTCAGTCAGTGTGCGAAGAAGATGTTGTTCCGAATCAGCTTCAGTCACCGTCAGAGCAGCAGCTGGAGGGTTGGTCACTTCCACCCTGTAGCAACAAGAGAGGCAGAATCTCTAATAAAGATGTGTGTATAAAGCATTACACTGTTACAGGTAAATCCAGTAAGAGTGTGTCAGTTTCTCGAAAGGAGCGACAGAAGTTAGATCCCAATTGCACTGCTCCTCCTAGTCAGGTGGCTATGAACTCCTTTTCTGTTCAGAATTCTTTGACGAGGAGTATGGAAGACTATCTTCAGAAAGCATCTTTTCATGCTAGTGTCCAGGTAATTAACTTAATTTCTCTTTAGGCTTTCCTCTTTTCTCCCCTCCTCTCCTGAAGGTACCGACTTAGTAAAGTGTAGTTCTGAAGGTGACAGCCGCTCTCCTGTGCCTTCTCCCAAGTATGCAGTTTTCCATGGTAAATCTAGACCGTGAATGTTGACAGGCATTTTGACTGTGAGGACGTTCAAGCCTGATCCTTCTTCCAAAGATTTTTCAGGAACAGGAACCTCTTCCTAACCCAGGACAATTGTGGTGTTCCAACTAGATCCCCGGATAAGATCATGTACCAGAGAATGAAACTGGAAACAGGACCTTGCAATGTATGTGGCTTAGTACCCCACAGAGCAATGCATGTACCATTGGGGGATGTCCATAGGAGGGAGCTTTCTAGCATTTGCTGCTATGCTAACTGTCAGCCAGTGGAAAACCTGGACTGAAATTGCATATAGACACGGTGCCATTATGAGTGCTACTGCATTGCTGGTGGTGCACTGACGGATATTCCACTCGATTTCCATTGGCCCCTTATCTACATAGTACTCACACACTCCCTGTGTAGTGTTTATCCTCTGCCGGGAGTACAGAGGCCTGGGGGCTGTATATCCACGGTGAGAGCAGAAATATACAGGCGCCACTCTTGGTAGCAAGATTTGAAATAGGACATTTTCTGTTTTTGTATGCTGGAGGACAGCCTTGAATGGTGAATTGTTTTGAATAGCAGCAATACAGTACAAACAAAACAGGGCAAATTGATCTGTGCCAAAGAAACGAGCAGTATGATGATACTGAAAAATACTTGCACAAAAATAAAGACTGATCTCCCCAGCAGTATAGGATGGGTAGTTCTAAAACAATTACTGGTGGATGTAGGAATATGCTTTGTTTCAGCTTTTGTAAGTGCACCGCGCTCACTTCTTGCCAATGGGGCAGCGCATTGGAATTCTGGAGCAGCTAGGACACACATGAATGGCCTAACGGAATGGCACGGAATAGCACACTCCAGCTCATGCCCATTAGAAAACACAGGGCAAGCAAAGTCAAGCAGTCGGAGCCAAACCCGCTCTGCATCTGGACCACAAGAATAGAATTTCAGACCTTCTGTTCTACCAGATTGTGCGTTTTTTTTTAAAAAACATTTTGCAATATCTTCATGGGACACAGTCTCCCAGGCCATCCTAACAAGACATGAGGTAACTGAGGTGATGACCGTTGATTTTTCCATCCCTTTGAGGCAAGCTGAATATCTTCCTACGTACAAGATCAGAGAAACTGACAACATGGAGACACTGCCCGAGCAATGTGTTCTTGGTTCACATAACATTTTAGAGTATGTTCAATGTTTTTTTTTTAACCACATGTGCTGTATTTGTATTTTTTAAAACAATTTTGAAGCCTTTCCGTGTAGGGAGCCCCTGGAAATAATGACATGTTCCTGGGTACTCCCTGCAAATTTTGCCACACTCCCTCAGCTATCTGTTGCCCTAAATTCCAAAAGACTGTCGGCTGCCTGAAGGAAAACAATACCCGGGTCACTGTGCCACAGGGTCAATGTAAAAGAGAAAAAAATGAAAGAATTCTCAAGACACTCCCTGAAGTGTATGGCCCCAGATGAACAGAAATTTGATCATCTCAGACCTCTTGGGAATCGCGAGTCACCGCTTGAATACTTTTATATTATAGAATAAAAAATATAGAACAGCACCTCAGGCTCAGCAACATAAACCGCTTTATGTCTTTAAAAAAAATTCTACTTGCAAAAGCCTTAGTATGAAATATTCCAGCTTGTAAAGCTCTTTTAACCTTCTATTGTCTTGTATGTAATGAGCTTTGACTTTTCAGGGTGAAGATATTTACAGTCTTTCCAGCATGCCACAAGAAGGAGATGCATCGTCAGCAGTGTTGTGGTATGAGATTTTCCTTTGTAAAAAAATACGTAGAGGTTGGACAACATCTGCTCATGTATCTGTTGATTTAAGAGGAGGATGAGCAGATGTTTTAGTGCCATTGAGTAATGGATGCATGTTTCTACCTGTGTTTCCGAACAGCGAGTTGTTGATCTCTGGTGGTTTGGAATAAAAGACAGTTTTTGTTTTTTTTAAATAAATTTAAAATACCCAATTCATTTTTTTTTTCCAATTAAGGGGCAATTTAGCATGGCCAATCCACCTAGCTTGCACATTTTTAGGTTGTGGGGGCGAAACCCACGCAAACACGGGGAGAATGTGCAAACTTGGACAGTGACCCAGAGCCAGGATCGAACCTGGGACCTCGGCGCCGTCAGGCTGCTGTGCTAACCCACTGCACCACTGTGCTGCCCTGGAATAAAAGACAGTTGATATCCTGCAGGGAATTCTCTGTCAAATATCTGTCAGAGGCCAGGGATCAGACCACCATCATGTCCTCTAGTCAAAAATGGTATGTGGTGGGTGTTGAACAGAAGGGAAATTAGAGAAGGATGATAATATGCTACTAAATGGATTAATGATGTAATGTGCCAAATTTGCTTTGCCAGCCCTGTCTGGGATAATTTAGGCAGAGGGCTCTGCAAATGAACAGCACTGACACCAAATGCCTAGCTCCCAAACCTCCTTTTGGGTCTAATGTGAAGGATCCAGCACATGTGAGGATGCATTATATAGTGTAAGCTCACAGCTTGGCTCGTGCCCTGAAGGTACATTAAGCAGCAACATTAAAGGGGCTGATGCAGGAGGATCCCCAGCATCTGAAAGTTCCTCTCCAAGCTGCCACCATCCTGACATGGATATATATCGCAGGGTCAGAATCCTGGAACTCCCTCCCTAACAGCACTGTGGGTCAAGATGGCAGCTCACTACCACCTTCTCAAGGGCAATTCGGGATGGGCAATAAACACTGGCCCAGCCAGCGAAGCCCACATCCTATGAAATGAATAAAAAAAACACAATTCCATTTTGCTCTAATTCTAAGAATTTGTAGAGGTAATGATTTTAGAAAATGATAAGAAAACCAATATAGATTTTTACTTTGTTAGTGACATGTTTTTAGAATACTAGTATGATTATAATGCAACTAGAATCTTTTCCCCAGATCCTCCGGATGCTCCGGTTTCCTCCCACAGTCCAAAGCTGTGCAGATTAGGTGGATTGATCGTGCTAAATTGTCCCTTACTGTCCACAAAAAGGTTGGGGGGGGGCATGTGCCTAGGTAGGATGCTCTTTCAGAGTGTCGGTGCAGACTCGATAGGCCGAATGGCCGCCTTCCGCACTTAAGGGTTCGTACCCAAAGGTTGTTGTGCAGTTCACCATTTTTTATACACTTCTAAAGACATCAAAATGTAGCTGAGGAAACAGTACTGCCAGGGTTTATACAAACAGTTTGCCCTGATCTGTACCTCATGACATTAAATAAAATCTGTGTAAACCCATCCAACATCCATCTGCATGTAATTTATATTGCTGCAGCCTCTAAACACATTCCCTGCTATATCCCTCCCCGCTCCATCCATTACGGACCTGTGGCCTGGGTCACTGTGATCCTGGGACTCTAGTGCCTACCAACAACAGCCACAGCCTCCCCCAGTGGCACCACTGTGTACAAAAACTAATGGCTTCTGACTGGCCTCCAGCTCTTGGCAGGCAAGACTTAAGCAGCCAGGGTTTTGATTCCAGGCAAGGCTTGCTGGTAGCCTCACCACTGCCTGCATTGACTTTGGTTCGGCAGGCTTTCCTGAAATGTGGCAGCGCGGGTCTCTTGTCGGCTGTACAACCAGCAGGCGAGAGAGCCCTGATGCCTCCGCATGATTCCACCCTGTATTTGAGGCTCCCTGTATTTGAGGCTCCCTGCATTAATCACCTTTCTTTTTTCTTTGTTCTACCTAACCTTCAATACACAGCAGGGACTTGGTGAGTAGCAGCACTTCCCAAAATTTGGATGAAAATGAAGAGAACTTCAGGTGCGAGAGGTGTCAAGGTGTTTTCCATTTTCTAAAAGGACTAAACTGCCACACTTGTCCACGGGAAGGAATGGGAAAACAGCATTCATTGGAAGATGGTGTCAAGTCACAGAAGGTTAGGAAAATTATGCACGTTGGAACGTCAAGATCAAGCAAATTACCCTCAGTGCATTAGTTATTCTGTTGTATAGGTATGGGGATCTGCAAATCCTGAAGCTTGTGAACCTACTTTTAGCTTTGGGAGAGTGTTGGTACAGCTGTGTGTGCCACAGAACCGCTCTTGAGTAAGAAATGACGTGGGTCAATTAGTTACATGAAGCGCAGTGGATTTATATGATGGCGTAATAGCAGCCGAGATGATTGTGAGTTAATGGGGAGAACTTGATGCCAGGAGCAATGCCCTTCGAAAGCTGACCCGATTGCCATTAAAGTATAACTGTTACACGGAACCCCCTGTGTAGAGGAACCAATCTGGTTTCTAATGCTGGGGCCTATAGTTCCCCTTCTGGAAACTAGTACAGCTCAACTCACCGGGTGTTCTGGACTTCCCTGGTTGAGGTTTTATGGTTCAGAACTGGCAAAAGTCAGGTGCCATTGTCATTGGGTTCCACCGGCTAAGGTGGGAAACTGCTGAGGAATTTCAGCCTGCCCAACCCTTACTACTAAATTGAATATGTATGTACACGCATGCAAATTAGGAGCACAAGTAAGCCATTCAATAAGATCATGGCTGATATGATTGTGATTCCCTATATATATCTGACACCTTACCATCCCCCACCCATGTCTTTGAGATCACTCTGTCCTGCACCTCTTGTGTCGGGAGCTGCGGGAATTCCCTCACCTGTTGCCTCGCAAAAGCCCTCAGTTGCATATACCTGAATGCATTCCCTTGGGGCAACCCATATTTCTCGGTCAGCGCTCCCAGACTCGCGAACTTCCCATCCACAAACAGATCTTTCAGTTGCGTTATTCCTGCTCTTTGCCACATTCCATATCCCCCATCCATTCCCCCCGGGGCAAACCTATGGTTGTTTCTTATCGGGGACCCCCCCAAGGCTCCAGTCTTTCCCCTGTGCCGTCTCCACTGTCCCCAAATCTTCAGTGTAGCCACCACCACCGGGCTTGTGGTGTAGTTCCTCGGTGAGAACGGCAATGGGGCTGTCACCATAGCCTGTAGGCTAGTCCCCCTACAGGACGCCCTCTCTAATCTCTTCCACGCCGCTCCCTCCTCCTCTCCCATCCACTTACTCACCATTGAAATATTAGCGGCCCAATAATACTCACTTAGGCTCGGTAGTGCCAGCCCACCCTATCCCTGCTACGCTGTAAGAATCCCTTCCTCACTCTCGGGGTCTTCCCGGCCCACACAAAACCCATGATGCTCTTTTCAATCCTTTTTAAAAAAAGCCTTCGTGATCACCACCGGGAGGCACTGAAACACAAAGAGGAATCTCGGGAGGACCACCATCTTAACCGCCTGCACCCTCCCTGCCATTGACAGGGATACCATATCCCATCTCTTGAAATCCTCCTCCATCTGTTCCACCAACCGCGTTAAATTTAACCTATGCAATGTGCCCCAATTCTTAGCTATCTGGATCCCCAGGTAACGAAAGTCCCTTGTTACCTTCCTCAACGGTAGGTCCTCTATTTCTCTACTCTGCTCCCCTGGATGCACCACAAACAACTCACTTTTCCCCATGTTCAATTTATACCCTGAAAAACCCCCAAACTCCCCAAGTATCCGCATTATTTCTGGCATCCCCTCCGCCGGGTCCGCCACGTATAGTAGCAAATCGTCCGCATACAAAGATACCCGGTGCTCTTCTCCTCCCCTAAGTACTCCCCTCCACTTCTTGGAACCCCTCAACGCTATCGCCAGGGGCTCAATCGCCAGTGCAAACAATAATGGGGACAGAGGGCATCCCTGCCTTGTCCCTCTATGGAGCCGAAAATATGCAGATCCCCGTCCATTCGTGACCACGCTCGCCACTGGGGCCCTATACAACAGCTGCACCCATCTAACATACCCCTCTCCAAAACCAAATCTCCTCAACACCTCCCACAAATAATCCCACTCCACTCTATCAAATGCTTTCTCGGCATCCATCGCCACTACTATCTCCGTTTCTCCCTCTGGTGGGGCCATCATCATTATCCCTAACAACCTCCGTATATTCATGTTCAGCTGTCTCCCCTTCACAAACCCAGTTTGGTCCTCGTGGACCACCCCCGGGACACATTCCTCTATTCTCATTGCCATTACCTTGGCCAGGACCTTGGCATCTACACTGAGGAGGGAAATAGGTCTATAGGACCCGCATTGTAGCGGGTCCTTTTCCTTCTTTAAGAGAAGCGATATCGTTGCTTCAGACATAGCCGGGGGCAGTTGTCCCCTTTCCTTTGCCTCATTAAAGGTCCTCGTCAGTACCGGGGCGAGCAAGTCCACATATTTTCTATAGAATTCGACTGGGAATCCATCCGGTCCCGGGGCCTTTCCCGCCTGCATGCTCCTAATTCCTTTCACCACTTCTTCTACCTCGATCTGTGCTCCCAGTCCCACCCTTTCCTGCTCTTCCACCTTGGGAAATTCCAGCCGATCCAAGAAGCCCATCATTCTCTCCCTCCCATCCGGGGGTTGAGCTTCATATAATTTTTTATAAAATGTCTTGAACACTCCATTCACTCTCTCCGCTCCCCGCTCCATCTCTCCTTCCTCATCCCTCACTCCCCCTATTTCCCTCGCTGCTCCCCTTTTCCTCAATTGGTGTGCCAGCAACCTGCTCGCCTTCTCCCCATATTCGTACTGTACACCCTGTGCCTTCCTCCATTGTGCCTCTGCAGTGCCTGTAGTCAGCAAGTCAAATTCTACATGTAGCCTTTGCCTTTCCCTGTACAGTCCCTCCTCCGGTGCTTCCGCATATTGTCTGTCCACCCTCAAAAGTTCTTGCAACAACCGCTCCCGTTCCTTACTCTCCTGCTTCCCTTTATGTACCCTTATTGATATCACCACCGCCTTCAACGCCTCCCAGACCACTCCCACCTGGACCTCCCCATTATCATTGAGTTCCAAGTACTTTTCAATGCACCCCCTCACCCTTAGACACACCCCCTCATCTGCCATTAGTCCCATGTCCATTCTCCAGGGTGGGCGCCCTCCTGTTTCCTCCACTATCTCCAAGTCCACCCAGTGTGGAGCGTGATCCGAAATGGCTATAGCCGTATACTCCGTTCCCCTCACCTTCGGGATCAATGCCCTACCCAGCACAAAAAAGTCTATTCGCGAGTAGACTTTATGGACATAGGAGAAAAACGAGAACTCCTTACTCCTAGGTCTGCTAAATCTCCACGGGTCTACACCTCCCATCTGCTCCATAAAATCTTTAAGTACCTTGGCTGCTGCCGGCCTCCTTCCAGTCCTGGACTTCGACCTATCCAGCCCTGGTTCCAACACCGTATTAAAATCTCCCCCCATTATCAGCTTTCCCATCTCTAGGTCCGGAATGCGTCCTAGCATCCGCCTCATAAAATTGGCATCATCCCAGTTCGGGGCATATACGTTTACCAAAACCACCGTCTCCCCCTGTAGTTTGCCACTCACCATCACGTATCTGCCCCCGTTATCCGCCACTATAGTCTTTGCCTCGAACATTACCCGCTTCCCCACTAATATAGCCACCCCCCTGTTTTTCGCATCTAGCCCCGAATGGAACACCTGCCCCACCCATCCTTTGCGTAGCCTAACCTGGTCTATCAGTTTCAGGTGCGTTTCCTGTAACATAACCACATCTGCCTTAAGTTTCTTAAGGTGTGCGAGTACCCGTGCCCTCTTTATCGGCCCGTTCAGCCCTCTCACGTTCCACGTGATCAGCCGAGTTGGGGGGCTTCCTACCCCCCCCCCCTTGTCGATTAGCCATCACCTTTTTCCAGCTCCTCACCCGGTTCCCACGCAGCTGTATCTCCCCCAGGCGGTGCCCCCCCCGCCCATCCTCTCCCATACCAGCTCCCCCCTCTCCCCAGCAGCAGCAACCCAGTAATCCCCCCCCCCCCCCCCCCCCCGGCTAGATCCCCCGCTAGCGTAATTACTCCCCCCATGTTGCTCCCAGAAGTCAGCAAACTCTGGCTGACCTCGGCTTCCCCCCGTGACCTCGGCTCGCACCGTGCGACGCCCCCTCCTTCCTGCTTCTCTATTCCCGCCATGATTATCATAGCGCGGGAACCAAGCCCGCGCTTCTCCCTTGGCCCCGCCCCCAATGGCCAACGCCCCATCTCCTCCACCTCCCCTCCTCCCCCCATCACCACCTGTGGGAGAGAGAAAAGTTACCACATCGCAGGATTAGTACATAAAACCCCTCTTTGCCCCCCACATTCGCCCCACCACTTTGTTCGAACGTTCTTTTTAATAACCCGCTCATTCCAGTTTTTCTTCCACAATAAAAGTCCACGCTTCATCCGCCGTCTCAAAGTAGTGGTGCCTCCCTCGATATGTGACCCACAGTCTTGCCGGTTGCAGCATTCCAAATTTTATCTTTTTATGAAGCACCGCCTTGGCCCGATTAAAGCTCGCCCTCCTTGCCACCTCCGCACTCCAGTCTTGATAAACGCGGATCACCGCGTTCTCCCATTTACTGCTCCGAGTTTTCTTCGCCCATCTAAGGACCATTTCTCTATCCTTAAAACGGAGGAATCTCACCACTATGGCTCTGGGAATTTCTCCTGCTCTCGGTCCTCGCGCCATCACTCGGTATGCTCCCTCCACCTCCAACGGACCCGCCGGGGCCTCCGCTCCCATTAACGAGTGCAGCATCGTGCTCACATATGCCCCGACGTCCGCTCCCTCCACACCTTCAGGAAGACCAAGAATCCTCAGGTTGTTCCTCCTTGCGTTGTTTTCCAGTGCCTCCAACCTTTCCACACATCGTTTCTGATGTTCCTCCTGCGTCTCCGTCTTCACCACCAGGCCCTGTATATCGTCCTCATTCTCGGCTGCCTTTGCCTTCACGACCCGAAGCTCCCGCTCCTGGGTCTTTTGTTCCTCCTTTAGACCTTCGATCGCCTGTAGTATCGGGGCCAACAGCTCTTTCTTCATTTCCTTTTTGATCTCTTCCACACAGCATTTCAAGAACTCTTGTTGTTCAGGGCCCCATGTTAAACTGCCACCTTCCGACGCCATCTTGGTTTTTGCTTGCCTTCCTTGCCGCTGTTCTAAAGGATCCACTGCAATCTGGCCACTCTCTCCTCCTTTTTCCATCCGTATCCAGGGGGGATTCCCTTCTGGTTTACCGCACAGTGTTTTTAGCCGTCAAAATTGCCGTTGGGGCTCCTATCAAGAGCCCAAAAGTCCGTTTCACAGGGAGCTGCCGAAGCGTGCGACTCAGCTGGTCATCGCCGCACCCGGAAGTCTCTCAACTCCACATTCTGCCTACCCCTGATAATCTTTGTCTTAAAAATACTCAAATGATCCTGTCTCCACCGATGTCTGGGGAAGAGTTCCAAAGATTCACAACCCTCTGAGAGAAAATGGTCTCCATCTTAAATGGGAGACCCCTTATGTTTAAAATGCGCCCCCCCCCCCCCCCCCCCACACAATTCTAGTCTCAACAAGGGACAGCATCCACCCTGTCAAGGCTCCTCGGGGTCTTGTATGTTTCAATAAGATCACCTCGCAATCTTCTAAACTCCCAAAAGATCCATGTCCACTGTTCAACCTCTCCTCATAAGATAAACCCCCTCATTCCAGGTGTCAGTTGAGTGAACATTCTCTGAACTGCTTCTGGCACATTTATATATCCTTTCTTAAATATGGAGACCAAATCTGTGCACAGTACTCTAGATGTGGTGTCACCAACACCCTGTACATCGAACAACCCAATTTTATATTCCTTTCTACTTCTGTAGCCATCTGGGGTGGCCACGTCCCGATTACAAAATGGACACTTGCAAAGACTGCAGGGAAAATTGGACAATGCTAAGAAACAAGCAGGTGCAAGTCCTGTCTGTTGATTAGAACCTTGAACGCTCAGACAGGACAGAAACTACCAAACGATTTACATACTAATGAGCCATCTCCGGGGACAAAAGGGAAACATTTAGATACACAATGTTAGGACAGACTCCCCGGCGCCAGAAGAAGCCAAGACAAAGCTGACTGACAGTCACCAGGACACGCCCAGCGTTCAGGGAACCACTCCTCTATTGGAGGAAAATCAATACCGATGATTGGGAAAGACCCAATTAGTTGAGGCCATGACCAAGGCTCGCCCAAAAGAGCGCAAAGCCCCTTTGGGTATAAAAGGTATCCCCCAAGGGAGAACGCCCTCCTTTGGCTTTGGCTCTCAGCGAAGAGAGAGACCTGCCTAGCAGCTTCAGCAGACCAAGTAAGTTCCAAGTCAACGCACGCTACGAGATAAACGCTCCTAGTTGCTACCCTGTAAACAGCTCAACCCAGCAGCCTCAGAACCGAGCAACGGCCATTATTCCTCTGACTGAGCGGA
Source organism: Scyliorhinus torazame (assembly GCF_047496885.1). NCBI lineage: Eukaryota > Metazoa > Chordata > Chondrichthyes > Carcharhiniformes > Scyliorhinidae > Scyliorhinus > Scyliorhinus torazame. The sequence continues at coordinate 6,653,658 of NC_092731.1, read as the reverse complement.
CACCCGAAGCTAAGTATAGGCCTTAGTAATAGTGGTAGTTTAGTTTTGTAGAGTTTATGCATGAGTAGATTTGACTGTGTAAATAAATGAGCATTGCTTTTGAACTTACTAACTGATGTATTGAGTCATTGATCAGTATTCGGTTCTGAACCTTGTGGCAGTGTCGAAAGATATCTGGCGACTCTTGAGCAAACGTGATTAAATAGAGCCAAATTAAGAACCAACCAAAGTTAGCAACATTTACTGGCGACTCTGACGGGATTCGATTTAGAAGTGGCCTGACCACTCCGAGAGAACCCAAAAATTTGAATTGACAATCCAATTGGGAACTGAAAGAAAAACCACAAGCATCAAAACGGTACTGATTAAGCCTCTGAGATTCGGAAGTGTGTTAATGAATGCGTACTAACAGGGATATAAGGTAAACCTGAGCGATTTTGTTGCGAAAAAACTTGGGAGTTTTGTAGGCCGGAAATTAGCGTAAGCCGTATCCGTATTTACATCACCGCTTTATCGCCTTCTGTTCCAAATTCGTTAGAGATCCTAGTAGAGAGAATGGCAGTGAAGGCAATGGAACGCCTTATGAACCCCCAGGAATTCGAGGTCGCAGCGACCAGTAGAGTAGGGCAGTATCCCGTTTGGGAAGAAGAGATCAGAAAATGTCTCAAAGGGAAAGGATGGCCCCTTTGGAGTGAAGTCTGTGATAATGAGGAAACAGGACCCGGGGGTATAGGACATACTTTGTGAGAGAACCTGTCAAGAGATCCACAAGAAGAGCTTGCGAAAAGCTCGCAAGCCGATGGCAATCGTGTCCTGTTTGGCACAATTGCGAGGCACAGAGGAGGTCGTTGGGACGCTCCGTAGAGAGATAGAGGAGAGAGACAGAAGTAGTGAGTTAGACGTGAGCGAGGTAGAGAGAGAGAACCGAGATCTGAAAGAGCAGTTAGCAGCAAGGGACAGAGAGGTGGATGATGCCAAGAGGGCACATCAGTCTTGTCTCGCGCATTTGAACAGCTTTCAGACACAATACGATAAGGTCTACCAGGACACTCAACGTGCGGTCTTGGTAAGACAAGAAACAGAACAGCAAGTTGAGAAATTGCAGATACAGTGCAATGATTTAAAAGCAGCCCTACGAGCACTCCATACTTCCACAACGGAACAAAGGCAGAGCTCAGTAGACCATGCAAAGTGCCGGAAGCAAATTGCAGAATTGCAATCTCTGCTGTCCGTGCAAAATGGCTTCCAGAGTACATTCGGACCCCAATTAGATCAAGAAAACGGCCCCGATTGGCAGGAATTGAACGAGACTGCCCATAGATACGTACATGGGACATGTACGCAGGAAAAAACCCAGAAAAGGTAAGCGCCCCAACCCCCAACCGAACAGGCAGAACACACCCCCATGAATCCTGTGACCACACGCTGCAAGAGAAGGAGAAGCAGATTTCCTTTACACAACCCCGTTAACCATGACCCAATTACGGGCCTGTTCCTGTGCTGTACTTTTCTTTGTTCTTTTAGAAGATTGTAGTTTAGTCGGGCAGCATGGTCAGCACGGACTTGGAGGGCCGAAGGGCCTGTTCCTGTTCTGTACTTTTCTTTGTTCTTTGTTCTTTGACGTGTGTGAAAAAATTACACCGTTCCTTCCCACATCCGACCCCCACCAATTTTTTTTGCGAAAGTCAGACAACAGACTACCATGTACGGCCTGGACGAAAAGGAGTAAGTGAAGCTCACAGTTTTGAGCCTCGACCCTTCAGTCGTAGCAGCCCTTCCCAACCCACAGAATGTAGGAGGAGGCACACTCCAAGAGATGCACACAGCGATCCTTGATGCAAACGGCTTTAACAGAGGAGACCCTGTAGAAGGCCTAAATAAGTATAGGCAAAAGAAGACCGAGCACCCCACAGCGTTTGGTGGACTTTTGTGGATTCACTTTGCCGCAGTTTTTGGAGAGTTAGCCCGTGCCCATTTGCCCCCAGATAATATGGCCAAATGGACCCAAATTCTAGTCTCCCATTCCACATAAGCAGGACGAAAAGCTTGCACAAATTATGACCCCCTCCGATGAGGCCCACAATGAAAAATGGGTTTTGAAGAGATTGTCCCGCGATTGCAGGCAAAACCGCATTTATAACACCCGATGAAGAGCACGTAGAAATTAACCCAGTTAAGGCACACCAGAACCCTGCATGGGTAAATGAAGGCAGGAACAGCCAATCGCAGCCATAACCTCAAGAATGTTATAATTGTGGACAGCTAGGACACTTTGCACGAGAGTGCAACGCGCCCCAGAAGCAGCAGAGAAACCAACAGATAGGCACCCTAAACAAGAATAGGGCAAAGCCAATCCATAGCGTTAGCGCCCGCTCAGAGTACAGACATGAACGGCACCGACTGACGGTGTTCGCGCTCCCCAACTTGGGTCTGCGACACTCTTTGGGACTAGACCGGTAGTAGCAGGCAAAGTTCGGGGACAACCCTTGGAATTTCTTTGGGACACGGGAGAGTCCCGCACCACACTCTTCCTCCACGATGTTCCAGCGAGACACGTGGCCCACAACAGACATCATTACACTCAGCGGTTTTACAGGCCATTTACAACAGGGACACATCACAGCCCCTATAGCAATACAGATAGGGAACATCGCAACCAAGTACCCCGTAGTTTTAGTTGATCTGCCCCAGACAGAAGAACATATCCTTGGGATCGACTTCATGAGCTCCCATAACCTTTCTTTCGACCCAGTGAACAAGTATGTATGGAAAATGGCAAAGGCAGCACGAGCCCCGCCACGTTCATAGTAGGAGAATATGTAAATAGGATTAGCTCAGTAGGAGACTTCTGGTTCGACCCTCGAGCCATTAGTGCAGACAAACAGGTTAGGGCAGTCCTGCAGGAACACAAAGCAGCATTTGCACAGCACAAGCACGACTGTGGCAGTTTGACTGGCTTTGTGAACGTTACAGGTCCCGACCCTAAACCCCAGAAGCAGTACGGATTTCCCCAGGAAGCAGAGGGAGAAATCTCCAAAGTAATAGAGAGTTTGTTGGATCAAGGTGTACTCAGATCAGTAGCCTCCACAAACAACGCACCGATTTGGCCCGTCAGGAAACCGGATGGATCATGGCGACTGACCATTGATTACCGGGAACTGAACAAAGTAACCCCAGCAGCAGCCCCCACCGTAGCCACGAGTCCCAAGACCATGCTCAAACAGGGACTCCAGTCAAAAAAAATTTTGGTTTTGGACATTAGTAACAGCTTTTGGTCCATTCCATTGGCTAAAGCGTGCCAGTACAAATTTGCCTTTACATTCCAAGGGCAGCAAAAATACACGTGGACGTGCCTTCCACAAGGCTTCCACAACACCCCCTCCATTTTCCATCGACAGCTGGCAAATGGATTAGCAAAATTTTCCCGCCCCGATTGTCTGGTCCAATATATAGACGACTTGTTACTACAGACAGACACAAAGGGAGAGCACATTTCGCTTCTCGACGAACTCCTAGCACTCCTAAAAGAAATTGGTTGTAAAGTCAACACCAAGAAGACCCAGATTTCGAAAGGAAAAGTGATTTACTTGGGAACAGTGATCATAGAACATAGAACGATACAGCGCAGTACAGGCCCTTCGGCCCACGATGTTGCACCGAAACAAAAGCCATCTAACCTACACTATGCCATTATCATCCATATGCTTATCCAGTAAACTTTTAAATGCCCTCAATGTTGGCGCGTTCACTACTGTTGCAGGTAGGGCATTCCACGGCCTCACTACTCTTTGCGTAAAGAACCTACCTCTGACCTCTGTCCTATATCTATTACCCCTCAGTTTAAAGCTATGTCCCCTCGTGCCAGCCATTTCCATCCGCGGGAAAAGGCTCTCACTGTTGATTCCCAAGTTTCTTTACCTGTCAGTCTGGCCTCAATAAAAGTCGAGATGGATTTGCAGGTACAGCATTAGTTATTTTATTTAGCTTGCAAGCTTGATTCCTTTCACAGAAACATAGGACACGTCCAGTCTCCTACATCCAGGAAAGCGAATGAACAAAGAGACAAAGGGATCTCTGCAAATCAATTCAAATGGTATCAAGTTTCACATACTCGACGCCCATAGGTCATCCTATATCCCTCCTGACCTGTTTGATCTATTCTGATTGGCTCACTTCCAATCCCTTCCTCTGGTCCCTATTACACAGCATCCTTTTCTCCTGCTTTGGTGGACACACCTCTTCCTGCTTTTCCATGCGGTCTGAAATCCTTTGTCTGTGAACTCACCAGAATTAGACTGGCCTACCTCTACATTACATTAACTAATATCTCTAAAGTAACTATTTTATATCACATTCGTCATCACTGTCCACCCTATCTAACCCCCTGATCATTTTGTCTGCCTCTATTAAGTCTCCTCGTAACCTTCTTCTCTCCAACGAAAACAACCTCAAGTCCATCAGCCTTTCCTCATAAGATTTTCCCTCCATACCAGGCAACATCCTGGTAAATCTCCTCTGCACCCTCTCCAAAGCCTCCACGTCCTTCCGATAATGCGGTGACCAGAACTGTACGCAATACTCCAAATGAGGCCGTACCAGAGTTTTGTACAGCTGCAACGTGACCTCATGACTCCGGAACTCAATCCCTCTACCAATAAAGGCCAACACTCCATAGGCCTTCTTCACAACCCTATCAACCTGGGTGGCAACTTTCAGGGATCTATGTACATGGACACCTAGATCCCTCTGCTCATCCACACTTCCAAGAATTTACCATTAGCCAAATATTCCGCATTCCTGTTATTCCTTCCAAAGTGAATTACCTCACACTTCTCTCCATTAAACTCCATTTGCCACCTCTCAGCCCAGCTCTGCAGCTTATCTATGTCCCTCTGTAACCTGCTACTTCCTTCCACACTGTCGACAACACCACCGACTTTAGTATCGTCTGCAAATTTACTCACCCACCCTTCTGCGCCCTCCTCTAGGTCATTGATAAAAATGACAAACAGCAACGGCCCCAGAACAGATCCTTGTGGTACGCCACTTGTAACTGAACTCCATTCTGAACATTTCCCATCAACCACCACCCTCTGTCTTTCAGCTAGCCAATTTCTGATCCACATCTCTAAATCACCCTCAATCCCCAGCCTCCGTATTTTCTGCAATAGCCTACCGTGGGGAACCTTATCAAACGCTTTACTGAAATCCATATAGACCACATCAACTGCTCTACCCTCGTCTACCTGTTCAGTCACCTTCTCAAAGAACTCGATAAGGTTTGTGAGGCATGACCTACCCTTCACAAAGCCATGCTGATTATCCCTGATCATATTATTCCTATCTAGATGATTATAAATCTTGTCTCTTATAATCCCCTCCAAGACTTTACCCACTTCAGCCGTGAGGCTCACCGGTCTATAGTTGCCGGGGTTGTCTCTACTCCCCTTTTTGAACAAAGGGACCACATTTGCTATCCTCCAGTCCTCTGGCACTATTCCTGTAGCCAATGATGACATAAAAATCAAAGCCAAAGGCCCAGAAATCTCTTCCCTGGCCTCCCAGAGAATCCTAGGATAAATCCCATCAGGTCCCAGGGACTTATCTATTTTCAGCCTGTCCAGAATTGCCAACATCTCTTCCCTACGTACCTCAATGCCATCTATTCTAATAGCCTGGGTCTCAGCATTCTCCTCTACAACATTATCTTTTTCCTGAGTGAATACTGATGAAAAATATTCATTTAGTATCTCGCCTATCTCTTCAGACTCCACACACAACTTCCCATCCCTGTCCTTGACTGGCCCTACTCTTACCGTAGTCATTCGCTTATTCCTGACATACCTATAGAAAGCTTTTGGGTTTTTCTTGATCCTACCTGCCAAATACTTCTCATGCCCCCTCCTTGCTCGTCTTAGCTCTCTCTTTAGATCCTTCCTTGCTACCTTGTAACTATCCATCGCCCCAACTGAAACTTCACACCTCATCTTCACATAGGCCTCCTTTTTCCTCTTAACAAGAGATTCCACTTCTTTGGTAAACCACGGTTCCCTCGCTCTACGCCTTCCTCCCTGCCTGACCGGCACGTACTTATCAAGAACACGCAGTAGCTGTTCCTTGAACAAGCTCCACTTATCCAGTGTGCCCAACACTTGCAGCCTTCTTCTCCAACCCATCCCCCCAAGTCACGTCTAATGGCATCATAATTGCCCTTCCCCCAGCTATAACTCTTGCCATGCGGTGTATACTTATCCCTTTCCATCACTAACGTAAACGTCACCGAATTGTGGTCACTGTCCCCAAAGCGCTCTCCTACCTCCAAATCTAACACCTGGCCTGGTTCATTACCCAAAACCAAATCCAATGTGGCCTGTCAACATATTGTGTCAGGAAACCCTCCTGCACACATTGTACAAAAAACGACCCATCTAATGTACTCGAACTATATCTTTTCCAGTCAATATTTGGAAAGTTAAAGTCTCCCATAATAACTACCCTGTTACTTTTGCTCTTATCCAGGATCATCCTCGCCATCCTTTCCTCTACATCCCTCGAACTATTTGGCGGCCTATAGAAAACTCCCATCAGGGTGACCTCTCCTTTCCTGTTTCTAACCTCAGCCCATACTACCTCGGAAGATGAGTCCCCATCTAGCATCCTCTCCGCCACTGTAATACTGCTCTTGACTAGCAGCGCCACACCTCCCCCTCTTTTGCCTCCTTCTCTGAGCTTACTAAAACACCTAAACCCCGGAACCTGCAACATCCATTCCTGTCCCTGCTCTGTCCATGTCTCCGAAATGGCCACAACATCAAAGTACCAGGTACCAACCCATGCTGCCAGTTCCCCTACCTTATTTCGTATACTCCTGGCATTGAAGTAGACACACTTCAAACCACCTACCTGAACACTGGCCCCCTCCTGCGACGTCAAATCTGTGCTCCTGACCTCTATACTCTCTTTCTCCTGTACCCTAAAACTACAATCCAGGTTCCCATGCCCCTGCTGCATTAGTTTAAACCCCCCCAAAGAGCACTAACAAATCTCCCCCCCAGGATATTTGTGCCCCTCAGGTTCAGATGTAGACCATCCTGTCTGTAGAGGTCCCACCTTCCCCAGAAAGAGCCCCAGTTATCCAGAAATCTGAATCCCTCCCGCCTGCACCATCCCTGTAGCCACGTGTTTAATTGCTCTCTCTCCCTATTCCTCATCTCATTATCACGTGGCACGGGCAATAACCCAGAGATAACAACTCTGTTTGTTCTCGTTCTGAGCTTCCATCCTAGCTCCCTGAAAGTCTGCCTGACATCCTTGTCCCCTTTCCTACCTATGTCGTTAGTGCCAATGTGGACCACGACTTGGGGCTGCTCCCCCTCCCCCTTAAGGACCCGGAAAACACGATCCGAGACATCACGTACCCTTGTACCTGGGAGGCAACATACCAAACGTGAGTCTCTCTCGCTCCCACAAAATCTCCTATCTATGCCCCTGACTATCGAGTCCCCAATTACTAATGCTCTGCTCCTCTCCCCCTTCCCTTCTGAGCAACAGGGACAGACTCTGTGCCAGAGGCCCATACCCCATGGCTTACCCCTGGTAAGTCTCCTCCCCCCCCCCCCCCCCCCCCACCCACAAGTATCCAAAGCGGTATACTTGTTTCTCAGGGGAACGACCGCAGGGGATCCCTGCACTGACTGCTTTTTCCCAGTCCCTCTTACAGTTACCCATCTATCTCCAATCTTTGGTGTAACTAATTCCCTGAAGCTGCTATCTATGACCCCCTCTGCCTCCCGAATGATCCGAAGTTCTTCCAACTCCAGCTCCAGTTCCCTAACTCGGTCTTGGAGGAGCTGGAGATGGCAGCACTTCCTGCAGGTAAAATCAGCAGGGACACTAACGGCATCCCTCACCTCAAACATCCTGCAAGAGGAACATTGCACTCCCTTCCCTGCCATCCCTCTAACTTTCAACCAAGATCTGGCTAACAAATAAAAAAATAATAATATAATATGGTACTTGCCTCACACCACTCATGGTAAACGCGAGATCGAGCACAAGAGAATTGTCTCGATCGTCAAATTGCCCCTTCCCCACAACGTCTCAGCCCTCCGGTCATTTTTAGGACTAGTTGGTTACTGCCGAAACTAAAGCAGCGCCCCTTTCCGAACTTCTCAAGAAGCAGGCACCTTGGGAATGGCTTCCACAGCATACAGATGCCGTGGATGCTTTAAAAAGAGCACTCAGCACAGCCCCCGCTCTACAGGTCCCAGATCCACATTCCCCGTACGCTATAGAGGTAGCAAGCACCGACCGAACCCTTTCGGCCGTGCTCCTCCAGGATCGCCATGACCAGTTACGCCCCATAGCATACGCCTCACGCATGTTAGATCCCGTAGAGCAAGGATTTTCTGCCTGTGAAAGGCACCTGCTCGCAGTTTTTTGGGCAGTGCAATACTTCGAATACATTACAGGACGCAACCCCATCCTCACAGAACACACACCGACACAGCTATTGTTAGACGGCCGACTTAAAGATGGCACAGTCAGCCAAATCCGTGCAGCCCGTTGGACCCTTCTTTTGCAGGGACGGGACAACACGGTAAAGAGAACCAAAACCCACACCTTCCTTGCCGATAATCTGCAGTATGAAGGCACCCCTCACGAATGTGAAATCATCACCACTAAACACAACACAGGCTCATTTATTCCCAAAACACTCCCCAGGAAAACAGGTTGTACACCCCAGAGACCCCAGCCCACAGAGACGTGCGCACCTCTAAGGATTTATGTGGATGGCTCACCACAGTGTTAAATGGAAAGAGAATTACCGGTTGCGGGATATATGTAGAGGACGTGCAGGGACGCGCCCTAGATGAAATTTCCTTGAAGTTGCCAGGACACTTAGTCTCGCAGGCAGCAGAGCTGGCAGCGATTGCATATATTGTAGACCACCCAGACTCGTTCCCGAACCCAGCAGACATCTATTCAGACAGCTTGTATGTCTGCAATAGTTTGACAGAGTTCCTACCACTCTGGGAAACAAGAGGATTTGTTTCCGCGGACGGTAAACCCCTACCCTCAGCCCCATTACTCCGCCATATCTTAGAGACAGCGAAGGATACGAAATACGGCATAATTAAGGTTCGCAGTCATCACCGTTCTTCCCCTCCCCAATGTAACTTTAAAGCAGACGCCCTAGCGAAGACGGGCTCCAGGCATGGTTATTTCTGGAATCCCCCCGAAAGCACCCCAGTACACGCAGTTCAGGTCTCACAGACCAACATTCAGGATTTAGGGAAGGCCCAGAAAGAAGACGAGAAACTCAGGGAAGTTTTAAAGGGAACCTTCCCAGCCCCGTACGACAAGTTTTAAAAACGCAATCACCACACATGACGGTGTGCTTTTAAAGGATGGCATTTATATAGACCCCAGCCAGGACAGGAACCAGATAATTTGTCAGTTCCATGACAATCATGGACACCCAAGGAATTGAACCCACCCTAGCCCACCTCAGACCGCTTTGCTGGTGGCCTGATTTAAAAATTGATGTCACACACTACGTAGAGATTTGTTTAATCTGCGCCCAGAACAATCGGACAGATATGCTAAAAAGGCTCAACTTAGCCATACCCGCCCCGTTAATGAACCCTGGGCAATTCTCCAGATAGATTATATAGGACCCCTACCCCGTGCAGAAATGGTTACAAGTATGTGTTGGTGATCATAGACACCTTCACAAAATGGGTGGAAGCATTTCCGTCAAGAACTAATACGGCCAAGACGACGGCGAAAATATTAACACACCACATCTTTAAAAGATGGGGCCTCCCACGCAGTATAGAGTCCGACCAAGGCTCCCATTTCCCCGGACGTGTAATGATAAACGTCCTCCCGATTTTCAGAATCAGACAGAAGTTCCATATTGCATACCACCCCCAGTCAAGTGGCATTGTAGAACGAATGAATAGGACATTGAAAGCCACCCTCAGGAAAATTGTTCAGCAAAATAATAGCACATGGGATTCAGTACTCCCATTTGCTTTGATGTTTTAAAGAAACACAGTATCTACATCCACAGGTTTCACCCCCCACACCCTCATGACCGGACGCCCCATGAAAGGCACTGAGTATTTACTAGGACTGGATTTGGCCAGTCCCGCAGTTACAGCCCTCACACATGAAAACAATGTCACACAACTAGTACAGAACAAAAAGGCAGCCCAACTCGCCACAGCAGTGAGACTTGGAAGCAGGAAGAAACAGAGCAAGGCCTGTTTCGACAAAACAGTACGTGCCACTGAGTTTACAGTAGGGCAACAAGTTCTGCTTTCCCTTTCCAACCACAGTTCATTCCTCTCCCCAAAACTTTCCGGTCCGTACTCCATTTCGGACAAAGTCAGCCCCTCAGTATACAAAATAACATCCCAATGGTAAGTCTGCGTGGTTTCATATAAACCAGCTCAAGGCTTACGGCTCACCGAATAACCACACACACCACATCCTGCTCGCAGCAGCAGACGATCACGCCCCGCCCACAGATGACGTATTCCTACTCTCCCCCAACCACTCTTGCCCGTCCTCAGACACGACTTCAACACCGCCCCCAGAGGCACGTCTCCGCCTCTCCCTTCCCTCAACCAGCAGCGACAGTGATAGCGATCAAGATGACGATAGCCACAGCACACCACGTTATGCCTACACCCCTGCACCAGGCCCCACTCCCACTTAATCTGACCATGATTCCACCGACCCATTTAAAATCACTTATATCAAAGCCCCTGACCCAGACCCACCGTCCGACGATTACAGATTGAAGCATAGTAGCTCCAACCTCGACACACGATTCTGGCACCGAGACAATTCGTTCAGGCTCATCCGGAATGATGAGATGGACCCCAATTCGCCCCAAGCAGCTTTAGCACCGTTACTGCAGACAAGAGTTTGGCAGCCGGGAGAAGATGATGACTTAGAGTCTGACTCCCACCAAACCAATCCCTTTGCGACCCTGTTCGCTATTGAGCAGTGAGGTGTCCAGATGATGGAGAAAAAAGGAAGCGATGGAGAGATACGGTGTCCTTTCTGATGGAACCTGCACCATGTTTGTTGAATGTTTGTTCGTTAGTGTTACCGTTAAGTGTTGTGTGTAAACTCGGAAAGTTTTTTCACGGCCCCACGTCACCACCCCCCCTCTGACGGCCAATGGCTGTTAGAGGAACTAGTTTGTCGACAGAACCTTGTTAAAGGTACAAGTTTGGCCCAGGCAATAGTTCAGAGGAACTAGTCTGTCGACAGAACCCGACTCATAGGTGCTCTCCTAATTCGAGAGGCAGCCCCCACGACGACCACATTCTTACCCGTTCTTGCCGGTTGCTCAGGCAGTGGAGAAACGGCATTGGTCCACGCCCTGCCTGAGGACCCCCCCCTCTGGTCAGCTACGCTCGGGTAGAGCACATACAGCATCGATCACCGTCCTACCGGGGATTCCACCCATTTCTTAACTGCACCCATTTTGGCTCGTTAAGTTCAAAATTCTTTTGTTTGGTTTTGGCAACCCTTAGGTTGCTTCCCTATGCTATTTACATCCTCAAACACTGGGATGGTAAATCGCACAGGCTGCGAGACGGCTCGCAGTACGGCAGTATTTTCTTAGATGTCTTGTCTAAATATTCGGGGTTTTTTTTTAAATGAGGGAGTCACAGATGGTGACCAATTATAAAGGGAAATTGGCAGTAAAGGACAGACAGACATACGAGATCTTAAGCAAGACAATAACAGAAATTATGCTTGTGTTCACAGAACTCGGAAACCCGGGAACCCCAGAGGAAGACAAAGAAGTCCGACAAAGATGAAGACAGCCTTCGTGTTCACATGGATCTTAGCGGGATCCCTTCAGTTGCGTGCGGATGCTACCCCCCCTGACCCCTACCATACAAACCGTAAATGACTCTCACCCCTGTAATGCACGGAACCCCGAGATAACTAGCCCAGCGACAGCTAGCAATACCCCGACCTTGTGTGATACGTTTATCACCTGGTACTCACTCTCATATGTAGTTGAAGCACTCTTAGTGCTGACGATACTTTGCAGTGTCGTGCAAACGTTTAGAGTTAGGAAATGGGGAAACAGAGCATACCGCTCTCACACCCCCGTATACAGATTTAGGTCCCCCATTTTCGGATTTCACCAGACCCCCGAACCCATTGGGACGGATTAAAGAGCATACATTTTGTTTAATGTATTCTATGGAATAAAGAGATGTAAACCTCTGTGTCTGACTGCCAGGCCAGAGAAATCTGTGTGCTGCTATTTTGTACAGTTTAAGATGTATGGATTATTTTTGGATTGTTTGTATTTTTGGATCGTTTATATGAGGGTAGTTTATTGAGAATAGTTAGAGCTTCCAGTTTTTTTTTCTGTAATGCATGTATTAATGTCATAGCGTCCCGTAGAATATTTTGATAATGTACTTAAAATGGTTCAGGTAAAATTGTGTTGCATAGGATAGGACAGTGTAGAGCCTAAGCATGGGTGCCCCGGGTATCAGAGGATGAAGACGCCATAGTAATGTGATCCTTCACACTTCGCGTTGAGGATCACAAGGAGGGAGTGTAGCCATCTGGGATGGCCACGTCCCGATTACAAAGTGGACACTTGCAAAGACTGCAGAGAAAATTAGACAATGCTAAGAAACAAGCGGGTGCAAGCCCTGTCTGTTGATTAGAATCATCATAGAATTTACAGTGCAGAAGGAGGCCATTCGGCCCATCGAGTCCGCACCGGCTCTTGGTAAGAGCACCCCACCCAAGATCAACACCTCCACCCTATCCCCATAACCCAGTAACCCCACCCAACACCAAGGGCAATTTTGGACACTATGGGCAATTTAGCATGGCCAATCCACCTAAGCCGCAAATCTTTGGACTGTGGGAGGAAACCGGAGCACCCGGAGGAAACCCACGCACACACGGGGAGGATGTGCAGACTCCGCACAGACAGTGACCCAAGCCGGAATCGAACCTGGGACTCTGGAGCTGTGAAGCATTTGTGCTATCCACAATGCTACCGTGCTGCCCCGATTAGAACCTTGAACGCTCAGACAGGACGGAAACTACCAAATGATTTACATACTAATGAGCCATCTCCGGGGACAAAAGGGAAACATTTAGATACACAATGTTAGGACAGACTCCCCGGCGCCAGAAGAAGCTAAGACAAAGCTGACTGACCGTCACCAGGACACGCCCAGCGTTCAGGGAACCACCCCTCTATTGGAGGAAAATCGATACCAATGATAGGGAAAGACCCAATTAGTTGAGGCCAAGTTCAAGGCCTGCCCAAAAGAGCGCGACGCCCCTTTGGGTATAAAAGGTATCCCCCAAGGGAGAACGCCCTCCTTTGGCTTTGGCTCTCAGCGAAGAGAGAGACCTGCCTAGCAGCTACAGCAGACCAAGTAAGTTCCAAGTCAACGCACGCTACGAGATAGACGCTCCTAGTTGCTACCCTGTAAACAGCTCAACCCAGCAGCCTCAGAACCGAGCAACGGCCATTGTTCCTCTGAGTGTGTGCCCGAAGCTAAGTATAGGCCTTAGTAATAGTGGTAGTTTAGTTTTGTAGAGTTTATGCATGAGTAGATTTGACTGTAAATAAATGAGCAATGCTTTTGAACTTACTTACTGGTGTATCCAGTCATTGATCAGTATTCGGTTCTGAACCTTGTGGCGGTGTCGAAAGATACCTGGCGACTCTTGAGCAAACGTTATTAAATAGAGCCAAATTAAGAACCAACCAAAAGTTAGCAACAGTTCCAATAAACAACATTCGATTTGCCTTCCAAATCACGTGATGTACTTGCATCCTAATTTTGTATGATTCACGTAGAAGGACACTCCGGCCCCCGTACCTCAAGACTTCTGCAATCTCGCTCCATAGATAAATTAGGGTTTATGGTGGCATAGTGCTTATGTTATTAAACTGGTAACCCAGGGGCGGCACGTAGCGCAGTGGTTATCACTGGGACTACGGCGCCGAGGTCGCAGGTTCGAATCCCGGCCCTGGGTCACTGTCTGTGTGGAGTTTGCACATTCTCCCCGCGTTTGCGTGGGCTTCGCCCCCACATCCCAAAGATGTGCAGGGTAGGTGGATTGGCCATGCTAAATTGCCCCTTGGAAAAAAAAAATAATTGGCTACTCTAAATTTTTTTTTAAAAATTATTAAAATGGTAATCCAAGACCTGAGCTAACCTTGAATTCATGAAACACGAGTTCAAATTCAACCATGGCAACTGGGAAATATAAATTAAAAATCTGGAATAAGAAGCTAGTATCAGTAATGGTGACTATTTATCTGCTGGATTATAATTTAAAAAATAACACATTTGGATCACTAATATCCTTTAGGAAAGAAAGCTGCTGTCTTTACAGAGCTGGCCTATGTTTGACACAGGCACAGCAATGCCTTCTGAAATAGCCTTGTTTCATCAAATCTGCACAAAGAAATCACTGAAGTATGGTAGCGGTTCATAAAGGCAGCTCACCAGCACCATCCAAGAACAAATAGGGGTGGGCTGTAAGTGCTGTCTTTGACAGTGGTGCCCACATCCTGTGAATGAATATTTAAAAGAAAATTACTTGCATATATGAGTCTGTATTATATACAGAGAGGAAGGATGATATCATTAGGTTTTCTTGTATCAACAGGCTATTTCCAAGCAATCTGACAAAATATTATTTTGTAATTCTAACTTTAGGTGACTGACAATGGAATTGAGAAAATGGAGCATGGCGGATTGTTCTTTCAATATCTGGAGGATAAACTCAGTGCTCTTCTGCTCAAGAAGCCACTGGAGGAAAGTGTGGCGATGCCTCTAGTGATCCCGGTCTCTGTACCAGTGAAATCTGCGGGTTCGAAGAAAGATGGCAAACCCAGGAAATCAGAGAATTCACCAAGGAAGTCTGTCACAACAAGGCTGACTGATTTAATAGTGTCCTCAAATGACAGCTCTGCCCAGGTGAGAATGGTCTTGTAAAGTCTTAACTGGTACAGTGTAGCCGTCATACAAATGGACTTGAGTGCCAATCCCTGCAGCACGTGACTGGAGTGAAAACGGAAGTGGCTGGAAACGAGCGGCAAGTCATCATCAGAAATAGGACGATGTTTCCAGCGGGAATCTTTCATTAGAGCCAATGAGGGAAGTTCTGCTTTGGTTTCAGATTCCCAACATTTGTGGCTTTTCTTCTGAGTTACTTGGGACTGGACCTATTGCCGTGTATGTGAACAGGTCTTTCATTCACTTTAATAGTCGCAATCTCTGTTTTTCTTATGAGCCAACAAATTATGCTGTGAGGGATTAATATTTGTTTGGGGCCATCACACAGTAAAAGACAGGACCTCCTAACAGTGTAGCACTTCCTCAATGTTTCACTAAAATATATATTACTTAAGAGATTTATATTTAGAAATGTTTGTTACTTTTGAGATTTATATGTTGTAGGTCACTGAAACTGGCAAACAAGCAAACATAAATTGCAGAGGCCACTCCAAAAAGCAACGAAGGAAGCGATCTCGTCCAGAGCCGCTGTTTATCCCATCTCCAGCATCAAATCAGACTGGGGTGCTGCCAGGGATGGTGCTGTACCAGAGTCATATGCGTTCCCCTGTTTGCTTAGCTGATCACCTTCTGGAGAAAAGCTTTCAACCTCCGCCATACACGCCTCCTCCGATGTTAAGTCCAATTCGCCATGGCTCAGGGCTTTACTTTAACAGAATCTGTTCTTTGCCAGGGAGCAAGACACCACACACAACATACACTCCTAAAGGAATCCTGGGCAGTGTTGTAGGTAAATTATTTTCCAATGCTTTACCAATTTTGTCTTTCAAGAAGGTTTTGCTGGTGTCTACTCCTTAAGGTTTTTGTAAAAACATAATCATTACAATTTTAATATAGTTGAAGATCCATGTTAAAAGATTTGACAACCATGTTAAAACAAGGTATAACGGAATTTTATTTGAACGTGTTCACTATCCTTTAAAGGAAGTTAAATAACTGGGTGGTTGTTCCTGAAGTCTCAAGATATTCTGTAAAGCTAACGGTAGTTCAAAACAATACCATTGCAAATTTACACTTTAAAAGTGCATTTTAGAAATGTGTGAGCGATTTCAGTATTGGGGAACACTTAAGGTATCCACTGTCAGAGTTAAGCATTTCAGGTTAGATTTGGCACGGGTAAAATAAAGGGTATAAGTGCCATCTATTTTGCCTCCCAATTCCTACTGAGCTTGGACTAATGTAAAACTGTCACAGTCAACATTAAATTGGCTGTTTCTCTCCAAGAGGCTATACAATGGCAGGTGTGGGTAATTAAGTAGTATTGCACTGATAGCGGTTGCAGATGGGGGTATCTAATGTGATGCGTTTTTGGGGACAAGTGAAGGGAATTTTGCCTTGCATCCAGACTAATAACTCTGATCTCCGGGAGGTTGATTCTGATGCAGGGTGGCCAAAATGAGAATGTCTTCCATGCACCAATGCTAATATCTTGTCAACTAGGAAAACAGATGTTGTGGCGAGTCCGCGGAGCTTCCACAATGACAGGCCCTGGCTGTGGAAGTCCAGTCCCCATTTCCGGCATGTAATTTTTGTGGTGGGGCAAAGGTTCACACATGAGAGAAAGGGCTATTTGAGCTTTGTGCTCCATTCAAAAGACCCCATTATCGCTGCTGTAAGGTATTTAACCCATGGTGTGTGATTCACAAATTTATGGCGTATATGTAAAGGTTGTTGAAGGATGGATAAGATCAATATAACTCTCATGTTGTTTCTCTTCCTGCACCTAGTGGTGCACAAGGCAGACTTTCATCTGTTTCCACAGCTGCTTTTTCCTGGAACAGGTCGCTAGTCTGTCATCCAAGCTTGATGGGTACGACTCTGCATTAAAATGGCTGACCAGGAGCCTCTCCCACTCTAACCACCTGCCATTGGCCTCTATTGAAAGGATCTTATAGGTTGATACTCAACCTGCTGATCGCGTTATGAGTGCACCGTCCTTGGCCATCAAATCCTAGGGTGGGTCTTGAACCCAAAGCTGATGGCTCAGACAGGAATGCCACCATTGCACTACAAGACCTCCATACTGTCATGGTGCAAAGTTTTTTAAAATAAATTTAGAGTACCCAATTATTTTTGTCCAATTAAGGGGCTATTTAGCGTGGCCAATCCACCTAACCTGCATATCTTTGGGTTGTGGAGGTGAAACCCACGCAAACATGGGGAGAATGTGCAAACTCCACGCGGACAGTGACTCAGGGCTGGGATCGAACATAGGACTTTGGCGCTGTGAGGCAGCAGTGCTAACTGCTGTGCTGCCATGCTGCCCATGCTGCGAAGTTATTTGAATACCCAGCCCTTTAAATGAAAAAAAAAGAACAAGCTGCAGGTATCAGGGAGAGTTTAAACAAATAGCTCTTCTCGCAGTTTCAATAGCTGTTGGCTGACATTTCTCTCAGGACTCTTGTTTAACTTATAAAAGTTGGGGCAGCACGGTGGCGCAGTGGTTAGCACTGCTGTCTCATGGCACCAGGGACCCGGGTTTGATCCCGGCCCCGGGTCACTGTCCGTGTGGAGTTTGCACATTCTCCCCGTGTCTGCGTGGGCCTCACCCTCACAACCTAAAAAGATGTGCAGGGTAGGTGGATTGTCCCTTAATTTGGAAAAAAAATTGGGTACTCCAAATTTTTTTTAAAAACTTATAAAAGCTCCAATTCTCTCAGCAGCGAGTCCTGAGCTCACAATTTGACTGACAGGTTAAAGAGGCAATTAAAAGATTAACTGTCTTTGACATTGGGTAAATAATTTATTTTGAGAAGCGATAAAGCACGTAAATTTAAAAAACAAGTTTGGGCTTTCATGATTAAGATTTGTTTTACTATCAAGTCTCCATATTACATTATAAGAGCTTTATTTAATCTCTACATGGCTCTTGGGTCTGCCCAGAATGCAGATTGGGTGAGTTGGTTTGGACTATAAGGGACCATGCCTGTGGAATGCCTGAGGTAGTATGGGGGTATAAGGGGCCAAGGGGGTGGGTGAGAGGTATGAGGTAGCAAGGGGTATAAAGAGCCATTGTGTTAGGTATGATCATGAGTTGGCATGGGGATATAAAGGATCTTGAGGGGGTGCAGGGTGGGAGGGTGAGGGCTAGAGTGCCTAAAATCCTACCAAGTCCCAGGGAACTGAGGCCAACCTAACCTGCTGCAGTGGCATTTGCCTGCTCCTGTGGCCGTCTGCTTCCCTCCCTGGTCAGCGACTCTATCCCGCACCTGCCCCGAGTGAAGATTGGGGGCCTTTCTTTCTTGGCCGGTGGGGAAAGCTGGGAAATTTCCCATTCAAGCTTCTCCCCTCAGTAGCAAAATTTCAGGCCCATGACCTCAAACACATTGAATATCAGCCATGAGTGTGTACTGCCCTGATACATTTTTGTGTAGGGCTTAAGTTTCGTTTGATTCTTCATATCATTCTGACCTTTCCAGATGGTGTCGATGGAATTTATGGCATCTCCGTGGTTAAAGATGACTCCATAGTCACCATAGAACCGTAAGTTATTTCAATTTCAGTCCACTTTATCAGCAACAATTATCCAGAAGATAAAGTTATCGCCCTTGTTTTAATTTGTACCTATGGTGTGTGGACATTTTTTGCATTATGTGAGACTAATATCAACATTAGTAGAAACAATGTAAATCATTGGCCTGCAGCAAAACGGGTTCCAACTTCCTTCTGCTGATTATAGTAAGTGCTTGTTTGATATTCTCCCACTCACCCTCCAGCTGAGTAGATCGCTAATGTGCACTATGCTAGTATACACACCCAATTAACAAATTATTTTAAATAAAATTAAAACATAAAATGCTGGAAAAACACAGCAGGTGTGGCAGCATCTGTGGAGAGAGAAACGGAGTTAACGTTTCGAGTCCTTATCACTCTGCTTCAGAGCAAATTTTCTTCATTTATGGGATATGGGCATCGCTGGGGGGGGTCAGCATTTATTGTTCATCCCCAGTTGCCGTTGAGAAGGTGCTGCCATGTCATCAGACAAGGACTTCAATGATGCAATTTAAAAATTAGATCCAGGCCTTCCAGGAGTGGAATTAGGAAATACTTCTAAAGACCGAGTTTGGCGTGCTCTTGCACAAACAGCAACTGCTGCAAGGTCTATTGTTTATTTTATATCTGGGATTGCTAGATTTGTGCTTAATCAAAGGTATTAAAGGATATGGGGCAAAGATAGGTTGCAGGCTAGCCATGAATAGCAAAAGAGGCTTGAGGGACTAATTGGCCTCTTGTCCCGGGAACGATTAGGTGACTTGCAAGTCTATTTCAGAGTGTTGTTATGGGCCAGGGTTTAGATAACCCCAAAGTGTATCGTGCAGTTCACCTGACCCACAACTTTTACTAGATTGTGGTATGGGGAGCACACGGCCCACTCTACAGGTGTGGTACAACAGAAATGGAAAAGTATTTTTTAAAGCAAAACAATGTTTATTCTGTGAACTCAAGTTAACCTTTTTAAAACATACAGTGAACATCTTGGCAACCATTAATTCAAATACAACCCCCAAAGACTACAACACTTAAGTAATCCTTTAAGCTTTCCTTTTAACATCCATAAGACTTAAAAAAAAGACATTTTAACAGAAGCACGTCAGGTTAAAGTCACTACTGAGAGCAGTTAATAGTTTTAAATCACCAAAGGATCAATTTACAGTTTTTAGATTACAGAGCGAGAGACTAATACCCCTTCTGGCTGTGACTGCAGCTATCCAGCTCTGAAAACGAAACTAAAACACACCCGGCAGCACACAGCCTAAAACGAAAGTAGAAAGCTGACAGACAGCCCAGCTCCACCCACTCTGACATCACTGCAGTAATAAACACCCATTTCTTAAAGGTACTCTCACTACAGATATTTATATACACACCCATTTATAAACGCCCATTTCTTAAAGGTACTCTCACTACAGATATTTATATACACACCCATTTATAAACACCCATTTCTTAAAGGTACTCTCACATGACGGTGTCAACCACAGATTTATTAACTGAATTTAAATTCCTCAATAGTTGTGGAGCGACTTGATCTTGGTTTACCTGATCACTTATCCAGGCCTCTCAATTATTAAGCTGATAACACAGCCACAATGCTACCATACCCCTTAACGAATGATGGAGGGAAACAAAACACTGGCTTCCTAAGCTCAGTAACATGTCCTGAGAATTCTTCTTTCCTTTGGTGTCTCCTCACAGGCTAGCCATTTGAGATTAGGACCTTTGCATGTGAAGGATTGAATTCTCCGTTCTCAGAAAATGGGCACTTCAATCTCCTGTGTTCCTGTCTATTTATCATAACGCATGTGTAACTTGCTTTAGGCACATTAACATTGGGTCACGGTTCCAGGCAGAGATTCCATTACTGCAAGACAAGTCGTTGGTGGATGATCGTGTTCACCAAGCAGACCTAGTGTGGAAACCATGGGATGACATTGAAACCAACAAAGTCACTCAGGCGAGAGGTGTGTTCATTTACCAGGATTATTATTTTGAAAAAATGATTGTCTCAATTGGCACGAATGAGAGACAAATGATTTAGATTTAATCGCTATTACAGAGACATGGTTACAAGGTGATCAGAAGTGGGAAATAAGTATTCCCGGGCAAGCAATATTTAGGAAAGACAGGCAGAATGATAAAGGTAGAGGAGTAGCCCTGATAGTAAAACGTGATACCGGCATTAATGAGAAAGGACCATGAAGTAGAATCAGTATGGATTGAAATTAGGAATACCACGAGTCAGAAAACACTGGTGGGAGTAGTGTATAGGCCCACTAACAGTAGTTATACTGTTGGGCAGAACATTAAAGAAGAAATTATTGGAGCTTGGGGAAAAATGTAATAATTGTGGGGACTTTAATCGTCATTTAGATTGGGACATGAAATTGGCAAGAGTCACAGGATCATAAAATCCCTACAGTGCAGAAAGAGGCCATTTGGCCCATTAAGTCTGCACCAACCCTCCGAAAGAGACCCTCACCGAGGCTGATTTTCTCCCACCCCCCTCCCGATCCCGTAATCCCACCTAACCTTTGGACGCTAAGGGCAATTTAGCACGGCCAATCCACCTAACCTGTACATTTTTGGACTGAGATGAAGAGAAATTTCATCACTGAAAGGGTTGTGAATCTTTGGAATTCTCTATCCCGGAAGGTTGTGGGTGCTCCATTGTTGAATACATTTAAGGCTGTGGGATGGAAAGATTTTTGTTTTTTGGTATCTCGGGGAATTAAGGGATACGGGATTTAACAAAAAACCCCACTATCGAACAGGATTCTGTTGGTTTTTTTCCCTGCCGATGACCTACTCAGTCGCATTTCCTGCACTCAACACCCCCGGACCCTCCCAAAGCCCCAACTCACCTGTTGGGGGTCCTCGAACCCCCCTGCACCCTACCTGATATGGGCCGGGCACTTCTGGGCCTGGATCCCTAGCATGGGCAAAATGCCATTGGGGCACCTTAGCAGTGCCAGCCTGGCAGTGCCACGGTGCCCAGGTGGTATCAGCAGCTCCAAGCTACCACCCTGTCCAGAGGCCAACCATCCAGGGCCTCTGATCGCCTGGGAGATCCTCCCAAGTGCCGTTCCGGCTAGTCCCCGTCGTGGAGACCAGTGCTAAAAGGCACCCGGCTGGGACCTCCTCGGCAAGGCTGATAGATCCCGAGGACTGGTTAGTTCTGGTGTAGGCATAATTAAATGAGCAGTTAAGCTCACTTAGGGTGGGGTGGGATCCAGATCGTGACGTCTCGTGAGATATCGTTAGATGTCACGGAGCGTCCCTGGCGGGTAGGGTGCAGTCGGTGAAAATGACGGTGCTCCCGAGGTTCTTTTTTGTATTCCTGTGCTTCCCCATCCTGATCCCTAAGGCCTTTTTTAAGCGGGTCAGCAGGAGCATCATGGGATTTGTGTGGGCGAAAAAGACCCCGAGGGTGAGAAGGGTATTTCTGGAGCGGAGTAGGGACTGAGGAGGGTTAGCGTTACCTAATCTGTGGGTATTACTGGGCTGCCAATGTGGCGATGATACGCAAGTGGGTAATGGAGGGGGAGGGGACGGCGTGGAAGAGGCTGGAGATGGCATCCTGTGTGGGCACGAGTCTGGGCGCGCTGGTGACCGCACCGCTCCCGCCGACTAGGTACACCATGAGTCCGGTGGTCCCCGATCCGGGAGAACCATCGGTTCGTCCCGGGGAGAATGGTTGGAGGGTTCCTAAGCTGGCACAGGGCAGGTATTAGAAGGATGAGGGACCTGTTTTTAGATGGGACGTTTACGAGCCTTGGGGCGCTGGAGGAAAATTTTGGCCCCCCCCCCCCCCCCCCCCGGAAATGCCTTCAGGTACATGCAGGTAAGGGCGTTTGTAAGACGGCAGGTGAGGGAGTTCCCGCTGCTTCCAGCATGCAGGATCCAGGATAGGATGCTCTTGGGGGTGTGGGTTGGAGAGGGCAGGGTCTTGGCGATCTACCAGGAGATGCAGGAGGAGGAGGAGACCTCGGTGGAGGAGCTAAAGGGTAAATGGGAGGAGGAGTTTGGGGAGGAGATAGACGAGGGTGCATGGGCGGACGCCCTGGGTAGGGTTAATTCTTCCTCCTCTTGCGCCAGGCATAGCCTGATACAATTTAAGGTTCTTCACAGAGCGCATATGACAGGGGCGAGGCTGAGCAGGTTCTTTGGGGTGGAAGACAGGTGTGGGAGGTGCTCGGAGCCCAGCAAATCACACCCACATGTTCTGGGCGTGCCCGGCGCTGGATGGGTTCTGGAGGGGTATTGCGAGGACGGTGTCTAAGGTGGTGAACACCCGGGTTAAGCCGAGCTGGGGGTTAGCACTATTTGGGGTATTGGACGAGCCGGGAGTGCAGAAGGTGAAAGAGGCCGGTATTCTGGTCTTTGCGTCCCTGGTAGCCCGGCGGAGGATTCTGCTACAGTGGAAAGATGCGAGGCCCCCAAGCGTGGAAGCCTGGATTAGCGACATGGCAGATTTCATTAAATTGGAGAGGGTACAATTTGCCTTGAGAGGGTCTGTGCAAGGGTTCTTCAGGCGGTGGCAACCGTTCCTAGACTTTCTAGCGGAACGTTAGGAGGTGGTCAGCAGCAGCAGCAACCCGGGAGGGGGGGGGGGGGGTTACTTTGTGTTTTCTACTGTGTTTATTATTGCTTAATGGGGGGTTTGTATATTGGGGGAATTCGTGATGTAGTTGTAAGATGTTTATTTATGTGTTCTTTGTTTTTCTTTTTTCTGTAAGAAGTCTTACAACACCAGGTCAAAGTCCGGTATACACCAGGTATACCTCTTCATTCACCTGAGAAAGGAGCAGTGCTCCGAAAGCTAGTGTTTGAAACAAACCTGTTGGACTTTAACCTGGTATTGTAAGACTTCTTACTGTGCTCACCCCAGTCCAACGCCGGCATCTCCACATAATTTATTTTTCCTGTAAGGGGGGGGGGGGTTTATTGAAAATATGTAAAAATGTGAATAAAAATGTTTCTTAAAAAAAAAATGTCATGGAGCATAACGACCGTCGGGAATCCCGGAAGAGGCTTCTTGCGGGATTTACCAGTGTGTCCTGTCCCGATTCCGGTGGTACACAGATGGTAAATCGTGTCCTATATTTTACCTGGCTGGCTGAGGACTGGAAATGTTGGGCTGGATTCTCCAATCACCGACGCCAAAATCACATTTGGCGATCGGCGGGAGAATCCCCAACTACGGCGGAATTGGGGGGCGTCGTTCTTGTGATGCTCTGCTCCCTCAAAAACGGCGTACTCTGGGAATGCGCCCCACGTCATATGGACGGCCTCAGGACGTTACCTGAGGCCCTCCCCCGATGCTGTGTCCCCGATGGGCCGACTTCCCAACTGCGTCGCTAGTGGGTGCTCACACTGTTCGGGGACCTTGCGTGGTGGCTGCGGGTTGTGTTCAGCGCCGCCACAGTCGGGTGGGGGCGGGGGGGAGCCGTTCCACTGGCAGGGGGGCTTCAGGTGCCGGGGGACTGGTGGGGAGTGGTCCGGAGGTGGCAAGGCTGGCCACGGTGGAAGCAACCTGCACTTCAAACTTCCGGTCGACACAGCAGTTCGACAGTTAAAAAATATCAAAGATTCTTTTTAGTGTTTCCTGATGTATATATTTTATTCAATTTTATTTGCATGCGCGGCCATGGACCCGGCCATTCTCCGGCCGTATCCGCAGGTAAAGCCGGGGGCTTTACGCTGCGCGGCGGCTAGCCCCCCCACCGGACGGAGGATCGGTGCGTGTGCGCCGCCGACATTCTGGTCGTAAGATCAGAGATCCTGTGGACACAGCCGCAGGATCGGAGAATCCAGACCCTTGTTTTTTGGAGGCTTTTAAAACAGAATTAAATTTTCCACGCCTGTTTCTGGATCTTATAAGCTGTTGCATTTTCTTAAAATCATGCCTTGTTTATTGTACTAATTTCCACGGCTAGCCTTGGGAAGAGTCATAAAACCAGTTCTTGCGGCTGGTCATCATTCAGTAATGGACGTATATAGATGTTGGAATTGGCGGCTGGAGTATATCAGAGTTTGGAGAGGGGGGAAACTACAGAACATGCTTCTAAGAAAGTCGTTTCTTACAGTGACTTTCCTTTGTAACTTACTTTTCTGTAGTGACGGACCTGCTCAACTTAGCTTGTTCAAGTGTGCTGCCTGGAGGAGGTACTAATCTGGAATTAGCTCTGCATTGCCTTCACGACACTCGAGGAGACATTTTGGTAACTGGTCTTTTTTTTTGAAAGAGCATAGTGCTTTCACTGAAACTTCACTATTGGAGTTTTGTTGCATTTCCTACTCTATATCATTTATATTCGGCACCATTTATCACTATCCTGCTGACGAGCTATCATGAATAGACAACGAAAATCTGGCAGTTGAACAAAGTGCTGTAAAAAATACTTACAGGCACATTAATAGTATGAGGTCAGTTAAAGTAGAGGTAGGGCAACTCGGAGTTAAAGGAGGTACAAAACAAACATCCGCGAGAGAAAATAAACCTAAGTGTTTTGAGATGTGGGCATCGCTGGTCACCCACCTCCTTGTGGAATGTGCCTTTGCAAAGAAAGTCTGGAGAGAGATGCAGTGGTATTTGTCAAGGTTCATCCCGAGCAGCTCTGTGACAGAGGACTCTTGTGATCTACGGACTGTTTCCAGGGACACACACCGAGACAAACATCAACTGCTGCTGGAAGGTCATCAACTCGGTGAAAGACGCTCTTTAGTCTGCCCGAAACTTGCTGATCTTCCAGTGCAAAGAATTGTCCTCGACCGAGTGTTGCAGACTGGCACATTCCAAGGTCCAGGACTACGTGCTGAGGGACGCACTCAAGCTTGGGGCAGCTGCCGCCAAGGCGCAATGGGGAAAGACCACTGTGTAAGGTCTTTCCAGCAAATGTACACCGAGGGGCGGGTAACAGTGCAAACCCCCCAATATACACCGAGGGGCGGGTAACAGTGTAAACCCCCCTCGGTCAGGGTCATTAACACTCCAATGTATAAAAGAAACATGACAATGTAAATGTTTAAGAAGGAATTGTAACGTAAAGAGCGATGTGTGTACGGTTATCAAAATTGAACGGAAGAAAGTCAAGGGAATGTGTAACTCTGATGGAAATGTACAGTCAAGATGATTTCAAAATGTTCTGTAATGTTTAGTATGATAGATTTTATGAATAAAGTATATTTTGGGGGGAAAAAATAAAAGAAATTGTTGCCCATCCCGAGTTGCCCTTGAACTTAGTGACCTGTTAGGCCATTTCCGGGGTGGGCGGGGGGGGCGGGGGGGGGGGGGGGGGGGCGGGCAGTGAAGAGTCAACCACATTGCTGTGGGCCTGGAGTCAAATGTAGGCCAGACTGGGTAAGGATGGCAGATTTCCTTCCCTAAAGGACATTAGTGAACCAGATGAGTTTTTACGACAATCAGCAATGGTCATCATTATACTTTTAAAATTCCAGATTTTTAAAATTTAATTCAAATTTGTCGTGGTGGATTTGAACCTGGGATCCCAGAGCATTACCCTGGGTCTCTGGATTACTAGTCTAGAGATAATACCACTTTGCCTCCCTCGTAACAAATGTTATATGTTCATATCCTTTTGCTGGTTCCCTGGCATCACTGCGTACAAGGGGAGTTTTTCTGTCTCTCCAGAGCTCCTCCGGATCCACAATAGTCACAACCCCCACACCCCCTTGTCCCCTTCTGGCCTCGGGCCTCTTGGTTGGGACGTGTTCAACTTGCACTGTGGCAAGTCGGGACTGAAAACTAGCCTAGCCTAATTCCTACCTCAGTTTGCTTAAATGGCAAGTCACAAATCCTGTTTCTGTAAATAAAGTATCTGCTTCATGTGTTGCACAGCAAAATATGTGGATTTAGGAGAATTCAGTTGCATTTAGTCATTACAGTGTGGAGAAAGCACTTACTGTAAAAACACTTTAGACGTTTATATTAAATGTTTTCACCTGATATTTTAAGATGTATTAACCTTCTCAAAATAGCTTCGAAACAATTTGATTCAAATGTGTTCATACCGTACAATAGTTAACAGGTTTGTCTTACTTCCAGCTCCACTTTTTGTTTTTATTTTTGAAGGCTGCCCTGGAGGTGTTATTAATGAAAGGTGTGAGGCGAGACCCTTGTCACCCTCTAGGAGATTACCACTACACTGGTAAGAACAAAGCCACTTACATAGGGGGTAGACTGAAGATTCAGATGATTCAGTGGGTACAACATTGAGCTCACAACTATGGAGTCACACCTTTGGCTAGTATGCAAACCACCCTGATCTTATTCGAAACAAACCAGTTGGACTTTAACCTGGTGCTGTAAGACTTCCTACTGATCTTATTGGGCAAATTTAGTTTGCAGTCAGTTACAGTGCTGGTGGTAAGGAAAAACCCTCAAACTTTGGCTTCCAAATCCTCGTGTCAATTAATAAATTAGATCAGTACCTTTCAGGAGGGGGTGAATATTTCAGCCAGTCTTTCTGGTGTAGTTGAGATTAGGAAGAAAGTCTGTGCATGGACAGAAGGAGCAGTCTTCATTGCATGAATGTTCATTTCTCACCCGTTTCTGGAGCTGAAATTCAGCTCCACACCTGAACTTCTAGCCCCCCCCCCCCCCCCTCCTACCCGGCTGTTATTAATTGATGGGAGGCATTTCAGATCGTGAAAACTTAAACCTTTTTATTTCTAGTATCAACAATTTAAATGTTGGACCCAAGACTAATTTATCCAAGACTAAAATATCATAAATTTGTCATGTTTAATGGGGTTCAATGTTACCTGTCTTCTCCATGTTGGGGTATGAGTCACACACACACACACACCACCTGCTATCTCACCTTGAATGCTCATCCTTCATGTCTGTGCTTACTTGGTGCCAGCAGGCTGTTCAGTCATGGTGGTCACAGGGCTGGGTTCAGTCCTGTCCTCATTCAACAGTCACAGGCACCTGTACTTTGCAGCTGGACGGCCAGGAGCAGGAAAGCTAGCTGATTTCTGTTTAACCCTCCTTGCCACTAGCACAAATGAAGCATCAAAACCGAGGCTTCCCTACTGTTTATGGCGGGCTAATTTGCCACTGAGTGCGTTTGCCCACTGAGCTATCTGTTTTGTGTAGGACTGGATAAGAACGGGAAGTGAATAAGATATGTGGTGACGAGGCAAAAAGCACCCTGTTTAATTTTAAAGAGGAGACTGATCCAATCTGAACACCCTCTGTTCCCTCTTATGTTTTTGTGAGCAGTTTCTTCTCTCATTTGAAGTCCCACTTTGTGGCTCACCATTTCCTAGTCAAAAAGGCTAATAGTTTGCTCCCCCGTTATTGCTAATGCCACTGTGCTGGAGTTCCCCAGTCCAGTTATTCCATATCACTTACTACTGGAGCCATAGTGCCTTGACCAAAATTTATCCCACAATTAGCATCACAAAAATAGATGACCAGGCCATTATCACATAGCTATATGTGGGAGTTTGGTGTGTGCATATTGGCTACCCTGTTTCCTATCATTACAACAGTAACTACATTTCAGAAAGCACGTCATTGGCTGTAACGTACTTTAAGTGGCCATGAAAGGTGCTATGGAACTGCAAGTCTTTCTACCACTCCATGTCACTGTGTTGGTGCTCCATTCACCTACTACTCCACGGCACCTTGTTCTAGCTCTCCATTGTCCTATCACTCCATGGTGGAGTGCTGATGCTCCATTGTCCTATCACTCCATGGCGGAGAGCCAGTGCCTCCATTGTCCTGTCACTCCATGGCGGAGAGCTGGTGCCTCCATTGTCCTGTCACTCCATGATGGAGTGCTGGTGCATCCATTGTCCTATCACTCCATGGCAGAGAGCTGGTGCCTCCATTGTCCTATCACTCCATGGCGGAGAGCTGGTGCCTCCATTGTCCTATCACTCCATGATGGAGTGCTGGTGCCTCCATTGTCCTATCACTCCATGGCGGAGAGCTGGTGCCTACATTCACCTGTCGCTCCATGGCGGAGAGCCAGTGCCTCCATTGTCCTGTCACTCCATGATGGAGTGCTGGTGCCTCCATTGTCCTATCACTCCATGGCGAAGTGCTGGTGCTCCATTCTCCTGTCGCTCCATGGCGGATTGCATTGACCTATCACTCCGTGGTGGAGTGCTGGTGCTCCATTGTCATAGAATCATAGAATTTACAGTGCAGAAGGAGGCTATTCGGCCCATCGAGTCTGCACCAACCCTTGGAAAGAACACCCTACCCAAGCCCACACCTCCACCCTATCCCCACACCTCCACCCTATCCCCGTAACCCCAACTAACATTTTTTGGACACCTAAGGGCAATTTATCATGGCCAATCCACCTAACCTGCACATCTTTGGACTGTGGGAGGATACCGGAGCACCCGGAGGAAACCAATGCAGACACTGGGAGAACGTGCAGACTCCGCACAGACAGGGACCTTAGAGCTGTGAAGCAACAGTGTTAACCACTGTGCTAGTGTGCTGTCGCTCCATGGCAGAGTGCTGGTGTTCCATTGTCCTATCACTCCGTGGTGGAGCGCTGGTACTCCTTTGTCGTGTCGCTCCGTGGTGGAGCGCTGGTGCTCCATTGTCCTGTCGCTCTGTGGTGGAGCAGTGATGCTCCATTGTCCTGTCGCTCTGTGGTGGAGCACTGGTGCTCCATTGTCCTATCACTCCATGGTGGGTGCTGGTGCTCCATTGTCCTATCACTCCGTGGTGGTGTGAATTGTCCTATCACTCCATGGTGGGTGCTGGTGCTCCATTGTCCTATCACTCCGTGGTGGTGTGAATTGTCCTATCACTCCGTGGTGGAGCACTGGTGCTCCATTGTCCTATCACTCCGTGGTGGTGTGAATTGTCCTATCACTGTGGTGGAGCACTGGTGCTCCATTATGCTTTGGCAACTTGGGGCAGGCATCAATAAATGAATGAATCAGGAGTCCATACACATTTTATGTCAGGCAGGGTGTGTGGGACAGCTTGCATCTGTACATTCCTCAAGATATTATTTGTCTCATTCCTGGAAGTGATATACTTTAGTACCGATGTCATTAATAATGCCCAATCTGTCACAAAGATGATATATATACATGCCACAAATAAACAGCTAAAAATGAAAAAGTGAATTTATAAATCTGTACTGAGTATTAAACAGCAGATCAGTCAGCACCTGAACGAAACTCTTTCAATTAAACACTTCTTCAGAATGATGAAGGCCGGGATTCTCCATTCACGGCTGCTGCAATCGGGAACCTCGATCAGGGGGAAAATGGAGTGCGGCACAAAAATGGGATCAGCGCCAAGATGATGTTCCCATTTCCTGCTCTCCTGCCACCGGCTATAACGTGCTACCTGCCCCACGCTGGCGGGAAAATGCAAAATAGTGATCCACATGCAATTAATGGCCTGGAAGACCAAAATGGTTTTGCTTCCTCTTTCCTCAGCAGAAAGCACTTAGCTCCTTTGATGTGGTGACGGGCTGTCAATCACAGCGAGAGTGTTTATAAACATTGTGGTTATCAAAGCAAGGTACTTGAGATGCATTCAAGCGTAAAGGGAAACATGAATAGCCTAACTTCCTAAGCAGCTGTGTCTAAACCATTAAGCTGTCAATCACGGGCTAGTGAAAGGACGCTTCGCATTTCAAGGGGCGTTAGGGGTGTCATGTGAGAGTACTTTTAAGACATGGATGTTTAAGCAATGTACCTTTAAGAAAACAGTGATGTCAGAGAGTGGGTGGGGCTGAGGTCAGGTCAGCCCACAACACTTATAAAAGCTGCTGTTCTAAAGGTATTTGTCTGAGGGAGCAGATGTTAGTAAAGAGAAAGTGTTCCGGCATAAGATGATAAAAAGTATTGACATAGTAGACATAGAGCGGATGCTTCCTCTCGTGGGTCAATCTAGAACGAGAGATTGTTTTAGGTAGCAGATTTAAAACAGAGATGAGAAGAAATTACTTCTCTCAAAGAGTCTTGAA
This sequence comes from Scyliorhinus torazame, assembly GCF_047496885.1. Classification (NCBI taxonomy): domain Eukaryota; kingdom Metazoa; phylum Chordata; class Chondrichthyes; order Carcharhiniformes; family Scyliorhinidae; genus Scyliorhinus; species Scyliorhinus torazame. The sequence continues at coordinate 6,623,072 of NC_092731.1, read as the reverse complement.
TCTGGGGCAGCACGGTGGCACAGTGGTTAGCACTGCTGCCTCATGGAGCCAAGGACCCAGGCTCGATTCAAGCCCCGGGACACTGTCCATGTGGAGTTTGCACATTCTCCCCGTGCCTGCGTGGGTCTCACCCCCACAACCCAAAGGTGTGCAGGCGAGGTGGATTGCCCATGCAAACATTTCCCCTTAATTGGAAAAATTAAAGAGTCGTGAATCTGTGGAATTCACTACACCGGAGAGTGGTGGATGCTGGGACAATGAGTAATCTTAAGGAGGAGATAGACAGATTTTTAATTAGTAATGGGTTGAAGAGTTATGGAGAAAGTTATGGGCAGGAAAGTGGAGTTGAGGCCGAGAGAAGATCAGTCATGATCGTATTGAATGGTGGAGCGGGCTCAAGGGGCTGAAATGCCAACTCCTGCTCCGAGTTCTTATGTTAATTGATTCTTCACTGAACTGCCTGGACTGCTCTTCAGAGTTTAAAAAGGTCAGACCAGGAGGATGCTATTGATCAGAGGGCTACCTGAGATTACCATGCCAAGGGTGATCTTCTGTTGCCCGAAGCTGAAAGGGGCAGACCAGCCACGGCACCCCCCCCCCCCCCCCCCCCCCCCCCATATCCCGGGGTCAATCCCTCAGCCACAGCACGAGCCCACACAACCCCCCACCTGCAGCATGACAGTGGCAGAGGGACACAATATGAGAGGTTGGGGGCGCCCTCCTTGTCAGTGGGTGAGGGGAGGGACAGGATTTGCATTGCGGGGGAATTCAGTGTAATCTCCGCCGTGCATAAATTTGCATGGCCCAGGACTATGAATCACACCTGGGCACCACTCCTAGCCCCAACGCAGACCAGTCCCGATTTGCTGCTGGCACTTTCCCTTTCACAATTGGCTGGTGTCATTGCAACACTTTCTGTCCTCTTTTCAGACATCTGACATTGGCAGTATTTCATTTCATCTCTGTTGTTAATCCTTCAATGTGTTTCTTTTGAATTTAGGTACTGAGAAATGGACTACTGCAGAAAAAAAGATGTTCAATAAAGCAATTTGCCTTCACAACAAAGATTTCTTTCTAATGCAGAAGATGGTAAGAGATAATCAAATGGCAAAGTCAGGGTATTAAAGGCAGTTAAAAACGATTCAACTTCTGCCAAAATTGACTCTATATACAATGTTGAATTTTAAAAAAAATTTAAAGTACCCAATTATTTTTTTCCAATTAAGGGGCAATTTAGCGTGGCTAATCCACCTCGCCTGCACATCTTTGGGCTGTGGGGGTGAAACCCACGCAAACACGAGGAGAATGTGTAAACTCCACACGGACAGTGACCCAGGGCTGGGATTCGAACCCGGGTCCTCAGCGCCACAGGCAGCAGTGCTAACCTCTGCTGCCCCAATATTGAATTTTTTAGGAGTAATTTTCACCTTCACTGTGGGCAGTAAACTGACAGACGAGAGGACAACCTGCCCGTTGTAGAAGATGCCCATTTTACATTTCCCCACACTGTCAACCTTCTAGTTTCCTAGGTTACACTACCATCTTAATCCCCAGTTAGTCATGAAAATTGTGCTCCTGTCCAAAGTAATTTTGATCTTTAGAGCTCATAAAACAGAGGAAGCTTTCATCTTATCGATCCAGACGAAACTCCCAGGCCTCAGCAGAGAGAAAATCCCACTCTGACTGCACGGCATTGGCAGTTGTGGAAACATTTGTCAGCCAGCACTAAAATACTGACACCTTGGGCGGGATTCTCCAAATGGGAATCTAAGTGCCGACGCCGGAGTAAAAACCGCCGTGTTTTACTCCGGCGTTGGCGCCCGTTCCCAGACCCCTATCCTCCGCCCTCCGTGGGGCCAGCAGGGGCGTCGCGGGATTTACGGGGGCGGGGCCTTGGCGTGGTGTCAGAGACCCGGCGCCACGTAAAAGACGCGGATGAGCAGTTGGGTTGGTGCCAACCGATGCATGCCCAGTAACCTCGCGGAGTGCTTCGGCCCCTCACCAACATTTTTTATTTTTATTTTAGAGTACCCAATTCATTTTTCCAATTTAGCGTGGCCAATCCACCTACTCTGCACATCTTTGGGTTGTGGGGGCGAACCCCACGCATACACGGGGAGAATGTGCAAACTCCACACGGACAGTGACCCAGAGCCGGGATCGAACCTGGGATCTCAGCGCCGTGAGACTGCAGTGCTTCCACTGCGCCACCGTGCTGCCCCGGTCCCTCACCAACATGGCGCCGGGGTTCTGGGGCTGGTTGCGCAAGGAAGTAGGCCCGGGGGTGTTGGGTGGGGGGGGGGGAAGAGGAGAGAGAGAGAGAGGCCAGCCCGCCAATCGGTGAGCCCCGGGACCGGCGGGACTAGGCCATTTACGCGCGGCCCATTCGGGCCGGAGAATTGCCGCTCACCGTCTGCGGCGATTCTCCGAGCGGCCCCGGCACAATTCGCAGGCGCTGGTTTCGGGGGGGGGGGGGTGGAGAATCACGTGCGGGGGCGGCGTGGCGATTCTCCCACCCGATTGGGGGGGGGGGGGGGAGGGAGGTGGAGAGAGAGAGAATCCCGCCCCTTATTACTGGTGTGTGTGATCTATTTATAGCAGCACCATGGAATTTGAAAGAGTCTCGTTGGAAGATGGTGCAGTTAAAACAGCATATTTTGGTTAGCAGCCTCCAGTGGCATCATTGTAAAGTGTAAATATTTTTCTGCCCACAAATGTTTTAATCCAACACATTCTCCCCATGTCTGCGTGGGTCTCACCCCCCACAACCCAAAGATGTGCAGGGTAGGTGGATTGGTCACACTTATTTGGAAAAAAATTAATTGGGTACTCTTAATTTAAAAACAAAACACATGTTTTAATCCAAACATGTAGGGCACCCTTGGAAAAAGAATCACAGCATTATAGTTTAATCCAGTAACTACTGTATTATGAAGTTCGATTTCTACAATTTTGGATTGTTGGTTCGCTATTAGAATTTCCTGCAGTACTCCAGTTTGTTGCTACCACCTAGTGATGAGAAATAGACTGCAGCTGCTGGAGCTGCAAGATGATCTTTAGCCAGTCAACATCTAAATAATTATGTAACGTTTTGTGGAACTTGGGAATGAATTCCATGCGCAGAATGAAAGACCCGGCACGCAGAAGCCTTGGACGAAGAAAGCCTTTTTGCTCATCCTTCTGAACACAAACATCTTCCCCTGCCAAAATGTAACTGTTTCTTAAATACTTTTTTCCCCCTCCTGGCTTCTGCAGCCTGAAGGAGCTTGAACTAAATGAGTTTGGGGTGGTCCCAGTCTCCTTCCTGTGAGTTCGCTGTACTATTTTCCATAAGGTGGCCATAGCAAGGGCTGATGTCGGTGGAACTAATAAAGGCTGAATTCCACACCTAAAAGGTTTTTAACTGGGAGTTTCTGTTTGGGAGAGACTGGTAGTGAATATCAGGACCACCAGGCTGGTGAATTAGGACACGTGAGCCATTTGAGGCACTATCAGAGAATATTGCTCTTAAAAATTGTGTAATGAAAAACCACCAGGCTGGAAATCAGACTGTCCAGGTTAAAATCCAGTAACTTAATTGCAGTGTTAATGTAAACCTACTTGTGACATTAAAGATTGTTATTAAAATATAGGAATGATTTAAAATCGAATAGTAAGAGGAGGCAGATCTGCTGTAGATTACAGGGCTGATTTTACAAATTACTGCTACCATTGGGAACTCACACTCTGTACATATTGAGAAAATGCAGGGGTTCCGGATCCAAAATGTACACAAGTGAATTGCCCCAGGTGAGACCCCCCTAGTAGCACCCACTCAAAAGTATTAACCCTGTTAGAACAGATCTATTGCATTCATGGGACCTGCTGTTTTACAGATAAAATACAAGACCGTGGCACAATGTGTTGAATATTACTACACCTGGAAGAAACAGCTAAAATTTGAGTGGAAAAGAACACACTTGCTTGAGGAAGAGGAGATAAAGCGTGAGGCAGACAGTCCCGCTGATGGAAAAGAAATAAAAAAGCTGGTTAGAAATGCTGCTAATTATGCTCAGGCCAGTGAGGGGACATGCAGGCAGGTAAGGGAAACCCAAGGCCAATGCTGGAGGAGTCTCTGCCCAAATCCAACAGGCACCAGATTTTTGCTGCCGGTGTGGATGAGGGCAAACTCTCTAGGGTGGATAATAGACTGACCACAGGACTATAGTACAGAAGACCGCTGAAATGGGGGTAATAAACATAAGAACTAGGAGCAGGAATAGGCAATTCAGCCTCTTGCGCCTGCTCCGCCATTCAGTACGATCAAGGCTGATCTCTTCTCGGCCTCAACTCCACTTTCCTGCCTGTTCTCCATAACCCTTCAACACATTACTAATTAAGAATCTGTCTAACTCCTCCTTGAATTTACTCAATGTCCTGGCATCCACTCTGGATTCCAGATTCACCACCCTTTGAGAGAAGTAAGTTCTCCTCATCTCTGTTTTTAATCCGCAACCCCCCTCCCTCATCCTAAAACTATGACCTCATTCTAGAAAAGGAATGTGATAGTGAGAAACAATATAACCAGGGGGGATAGATACTGTTCTTTAGTTGTGACAAGAAGTTCTGAAGGTTATGCTGCCTGCCCAGTATCAGGGGTTAGGATATCTCCCGTGGCTGGAAAGGGAGGAGATGGATCCAGTTGTCAGGATTCATGTTGGCACACAACACAGGGAAGAACAGGCAAGAGGTGAGTACCAGCAACTAGGAGCTAAACTAAAGAACAGGAGCATTCAAGTATTCTACTCTAGCTCTGAGTAAATTGGGATAGGGATAAGAAGATGAGTGAGGTGAATGGCTAATGGAGCAGGGTATGAAAAGGAGGTTTCCATTTCATGGAACACCGGCAGCGGTAGTGGGGCAGGAAGGAACTGTACCATTTGGATGGACTGCACCTGAACAAGGCTCAGACTAGGGTCCTAATGGAATGGATAACCAGGATGGTCACAAGGACTTTAACCTAGTTAAGGACAACTGCAGAAAGGCAGTTTGAGGAGTATCACCCTATTGAGGTAGTATGGGTTGAAGTCAGAAATAGGAAAGGAGCAGTCACCTTGTTAGGAGTTTTCTATAGGCCCCCCAATAGTAGCAGAAATGTGGAGGAACAGATTGGGAAACAGATTTTGGAAAGGTGCAGAAGTCATAGGGTAGTAGTCATGGGCGACTTTAACTTCCCAAATATTGAGTGGAAACTCTTTAGATCAAATAGTTTGGATGGGGTGGTGTTTGTGCAGTGTGTCCAGGAAGCTTTTCTAACACAGTATGTAGATTGTCCAACCAGAGGAGGGGCAATATTGGATTTAGTACTGGGTAATGAACCAGGGCAAGTGATAGATTTGTTAGTGGGGGAGCATTTTGGAGATAGTGACCACAATTCTGTGACTTTCACTTTAGTAATGGAGAGGGATAGGTACGTGCAACAGGGCAAGGTTTACAATTGGGGGAAGGGTAAATACGATGTTGTCAGACAAGAATTGAAGTGCATAAGTTGGGAACATAGGCTGGCAGGGAAGGACACAAGTGAAATGTGGAACTTGTTCAAGGAACAGGTGCTACGTGTCCTTGATATGTATGTCCCTGTCAGGCAGGGAAGAGATGGTCGAGTGAGGGAACCATGGTTGACAAGAGAGGTTGAATGTCTTGTTAAGAGGAAAAAGGTGACTTATGTAAGGCTGAGGAAACAAGGTTCAGACAGGGCATTGGAGGGATACAAGATAGCCAGGAGGGAACTGAAGAAAGGGATTAGGAGAGCTAAGAGAGGGCATGAACAATCTTTGGCGGGTAGGATCAAGGAAAACCCCAAGGCCTTTTACACATATGTGAGAAATATGAGAATGACTAGAGCGAGGGTAGGTCCGATCAAGGACGGTAGCGGGAGATTGTGTATTGAGTCTGAAGAGATAGGAGAGGTCTTGAATGAGTACTTTTCTTCTGTATTTACAAATGAGAGGGGCGATATTGTTGGAAAGGACAGTGTGAAACAGATTGGTAAGCTCGAGGAAATACTTGTTAGGAAGGAAGATGTGTTGGGCATTTTGAAAAACTTGAGGATAGACAAGTCCCCCGGGCCTGACGGGATATATCCAAGGATTCTATGGGAAGCATGAGATGAAATTGCAGAGCCGTTGGCAATTATCTTTTCGTCCTCACTGTCAACAGGGGTGGTACCAGGGGATTGGAGAGTGGCGAATGTCGTGCCCCTGTTCAAAAAAGGAACTAGGGATAACCCTGGGAATTACAGGCCAGTTAGTCTTACTTCGGTGGTAGGCAAAGTAATGGAAAGGGTATTGAAGGATAGGATTTCTGAGCATCTGGAAAGACACTGCTTGATTAGGGATAGTCAGCACGGATTTGTGAGGGGTAGGTCTTGCCTTACAAATCTTATTGAATTCTTTGAGGAGGTGACCAAGCATGTGGATGAAGGTAAAGCAGTGGATGTAGTGTACATGGATTTTAGTAAGGCATTTGATAAAGTTCCCCATGGTAGGCTTCTGCACAAAGTAAGGAGGCATGGGATAGTGGGAAATTTGGCCAGTTGGATAACGAACTGGCTAACCGATAGAAGTCAGAGAGTGGTGGTGGATGGCAAATATTCAGCCTGGATCCCAGTTACCAGTGGTGTACCGCAGGGATCAGTTCTGGGTCCTCTGCTGTTTGTGATTTTCATTAATGACTTGGATGAGGGAGTTGAAGGGTGGGTCAGTAAATTTGCAGACGATACGAAGATTGGTGGAGTTGTGGATAGTAAGGAGGGCTGTTGTCGGCTGCAAAGAGACATAGATAGGATGCAGAGCTGGGCTGAGAAGTGGCAGATGGAGTTTAACCCTGAAAAGTGTGAGGTTGTCCATTTTGGAAGGACAAATATGAATGCGGAATACAGGGTTAACGGTAGAGTTCTTGGCATTGTGGAGGAGCAGAGAGACCTTGGGGTCTATGTTCATACATCTTTGAAAGTTGCCACTCAAGTGGATAGAGCTGTGAAGAAGGCCTATGGTGTGCTCGCGTTCATTAACAGAGGGATTGAATTTAAGAGCCATGAGGTAATGATGCAGCTGTACAAAACCTTGGTAAGGCCACATTTGGAGTACTGTGTACAGTTCTGGTCGCCTCATTTTAGGAAGGATGTGGAAGCTCTGGAAAAGGTGCAAAGAAGATTTACCAGGATGTTGCCTGGAATGGAGAGTAGGTCTTACGAGGAAAGGTTGAGGGTGCTAGGCCTTTTCTCATTAGAGCGGAGAAGGATGAGGGGCGACTTGATAGAGGTTTATAAGATGATCAGGGGAATAGAGTAGACAGTCAGAGACTTTTTCCCCAGGTGGAACACACCATTACAAGGGGACATAAATTTAAGGTGAAAGGTGGAAGATATAGGAGGGATATCAGAGGTAGGTTCTTTACCCAGAGAGTAGTGGGGGCATGGAATGCACTGCCTGTGGAAGTAGTTGAGTCGGAAACATTAGGGACCTTCAAGCAGCTGTTGGATAGGTACATGGATTACGGGAAAATGATATAGTGTAGATTTATTTGTTCTTAAGGGCAGCACGGTAGCATTGTGGATAGCACAATTGCTTCACAGATCCATGGTCCCAGGTTCAATTCCAGCTTGGGTCATTGTCTGTGCGGAGTCTGCACGTCCTCCCCGTGTCTGCGTGGGTTTCCTCCGGGTGCTCCGGTTTCCTCCCACAGTCCAAAGATGTGCGGGTTAGGTGAATTGGCCAATGATAAATTGCCCTTAATGTCCAAATTGCCCTTGGTGTTGGGTGGAGGTGTTGAGTTTGGGTAGGGTGCTCTTTCCAAGAGCTGGTGCAGACTCAAGGGGCCGAATGGCCTCCTTCTGCACTGTAAATTCAATGATAATCTATGATTAATCTAGGACAAAGGTTCGGCACAACATCGTGGGCCGAAGGGCCTGTTCTGTGCTGTATTTTCTATGTTCTATGTTCTAAGGACGTTGGAGGGGAATTGGGCTCAGTGGTAGATAATAGCTGAAAAACAGAAGAAAGGCAAGACGGCAGAGTAACGGTCCACAATTGAGCTTTAGGCATCACAGGTGTAAATAAAAATAGAGATAAGCAAAGTGTCAATACAACATTTGAGAAGAAGGACAAGAAGGGGTGTGCGGCTGAAATAAGAGTTCTTTATCCAAGCCTTCAGAGTGGAAGGAACAACTAAATTTTATCAGGCATAAAGTGAACCCGAAAGATGGAAAATCGTGGAGAGGGAGGAGTGAGTAGTATCAGTGATTTAGAATGAAATGAGAGGATATAACGAGAGGTTAAGCATATAGTGGAGACCTCATGAGAAGAATGATGAGATAGAAAAGAATAAGACAAGGGCTTTGTGTATAAGGTCCCTGTAACAAGCGAGAAGTTGTAGGTTGTAGAAATACAAAGATTAGATAAGCATGTAGCAAATGTAGAGTAGTTTTATAGGGAGATTTTAACTTTTGTTTAGATTGGCACAAGCAGACTCGCACAGGTCGGAATCGTAGTGAATTTGTAGATTTGTGTCTAGGATAGTGTTATGTTTTTGGTCCTGGTACCTTTCAGGATCAAGTAGACGCGGAGGTGATTAACATCGCAACTGTTCTTTAGTGCTGCCGCAGTCGATGCTGCGATCCCACAATGCACTGGCTTGCAAAGTACAGCAAGCCAGTCAAAGCATACAGTACAAAACAGAGATCCCAGCTTAGTGCCACTGACCTCTGGGTCTTCAAGCCCCACACCGGACCGGGACTTGCTGCATTGTTAGAGCTGCTGTCCCTTGAATGAGATGCTAGACCTGGGATGCTTGTAGAGGATACAAGAGGGAAGTTGCACAAACAGTTGATTCCTAACCCTAACCTACTTCAGACAGAAAATGTGGTCGGGACTATTACCCATGCAGGCAGTGCGAATAAATAATGAGAGACTATTAAGAGAGAATTGAAGAGATATTTGAGGGGATAAGTGATTGAAATGTGTTTCTTTCTAGCACTGACTGGGTAGACTGCAGTATCCTTTCACTGCATTCCTCTATGCTTCTATATCAGAAGGACGTTCTGGTAACAGCAATAGTCAGTATAGTCATTGGTTGTAATATTTTATCAAAAACTATTGTGGGTAAAAATATTCAACTCTGCTTTTTCTTCTCTTCCCCCCCCCCCCCCCCCCCCCCATAGTCATTCATAGCCTCACAGGGTTTGAGCATTCCTTCCCAGACAAGTGTGAGCCGGGAAAAGCTAAAGAAGAAAATTGTACGGGCTAAGCCGAGCCCTTCTCCATCAGTTCACTGTCAGACGGGAGTCCAGGACAAGAACGAGAAAAAATTTATCCTGGGGAATTTCCCTTGTAAAGAGTGCACAAAGTAGGTAAAGCTATGAGTGGTGGGGGTCTGGGTGATACATGTTGCTAAGAGTTGTGATTTTCTGGTTAACTGCTATTAAGGTGCAGAATTAAGTCAATAACTTGCATTTATATTGGACCTTTCACTACCTCAGGACAACTTAAAGAACTTTACAGTAAGTGTTTTTGAAGTTCACTGTTGAAATATGGGGAAACTAAAAACAATATGTTTAAGAATTTTTTCATTATCAAAAGAACCTGAAACAATCAAACAGAAAAACATAAAAGATAAAAAATGGCAAAAACACACACAACATATAATTAACTTAAATACAAAAACTAACCTAAACTCCCCAACAGCTGACGGTGACGTAACTCTTTTTTTAAAAAAAAAAAAAGAAATGAATGGCTGACATCTTAGGTAAAACATCTCCACTGACCCCCTAACGTTGAACTTGACGCTCTCCAAATGCAAAAATTACATTAGGTCACCCAGCCTAACTGAGGCTCTAGGCGGAGTGGGAGGCCTCCACCCAAGCAAAATTCGCCTTCGAGCTGTCAACGAGGCAAAGGCGAGGACATCTGCCTTCACCCCAGACTGAAGCATCAGTGATTCCAACACCCCAAATATGGCCACCAGCAGACACAAATCGAAATCTACACAGAGTATCACCGACATGGTGTTAAAGAAAGAAGCCCAGAAACCTATCGACTTGGTACAGGACCAGAACATATGCATGTGATTAGCCAGCCCACGATAACGATGCTCACAGTTATCTTCAACCTCAGGGAAGAACCCGTTCATCCTTGCCCTGGTCAAGTGCGTCCTCGGCAAAACGTTAAACTGAACCAGGGGCAAAAAAAGTACAGTACTGTAGCGGGAGCCACCTTGCGTGTGTCTTCCCCCTACATTACACCACTGGGAGTCTGGGAAACTTTCTCAAGGGCGATTAGCAATGGGCAATAAATGCTGGCCTAGCCAGCGATGCCCACAAACCATGAATTAATTTAACACTCGCAGCACGCAAATTGTGCACAGTAAGCTCCCACAACAGTAATGAGACAATAGTAAATTACCGCAAATGCTGGAATCTGAAACAAAAATAGAAAATGCTGGAAAATCTCAATGAATCTGACAGAATCTGTGGAGAGAGAACAGAGTTAACGTTTCGAGTCTGGATGGCTCTTCGTCAAAGCTGGAGAGAACTGGAAATAAGATAAGATTTATACAGTAGGGGTGGGGGTGCAGTGAGGCTGGATAAAGGGCCAGCGATAGGTGGAGGCTGGGGAGAGATTAACAAAGGTGTTGTGGACAAAAAGACAAAGAGAATGTAAATGGTAGTGATCGTGGCTAAGAAGGTTACTGGCACCACAAAGGTAAGCAGTGTGCCAAAGGACAGAGAACAGATGGCCCTGGTGGGGTGAGGAGAGACAGTAGTAAGTGAAAAACAAGATGGAAAATGGGATGACAATTGAATCAATGGAAGAAATCGGATCTCAAAGAGTACAGAAATGAGATAGAGGAACTGGAGCGACGACAATAATCTCTCCCTCAATGTCAACAAAACGAAAGAGATTATCATCAACTTCAGGAAGCGTAGTGGAGAACATGCCCGTCTACATCAATGGCACCAATGTAGAAAGGGCCGAGAGCTTCAAGTGTTTAGGTGTCCAGATCACCAACAGCCTGTCCTGGTCTCCCCATGCCGACACTATAGTTAAGAAAGCCCACCAACGACTCTACTTTCTGAGAAGACTAAGGAAATTTGGCATGTCAGCTACAACTCTCACCAACTTTTACAGATACACTATAGAAAGCATTCTTTCTGGTTGTATCACAGCTTGGTATGGAGCCTGCTCTGCCCAAGACCGCAGGAAACTACAAAAGGTCGTGAATGTAGCCCAGTCCATCACGCAACCCAGCCTCCCATCCATTGACTCTGTCTACAATTCCCGTTGCCTCGGAAAGGCAGCCAGCATAATTAAGGACCCCACGCACCCCGGACATACTCTCTTCCACCGTCTTCCGTCAGGAAAAAGATACCAAAGGTCACGTATCAACCGACTCAAGAACAGCTTCCCTGCTGCCATCAGACTTTTGAATGGACCTACCTCGTATTAAGATGTTCTTTTCACTACGCCCTAGCTAGGACTTAACATTACATTCTGCAGTCTCTCCTTCCTTCTCTATGTACGGTATGCATTGTTTGTACAGCATGCAAGAAACAATACTTTTTACTGTATGCTAATACATGTGACAATAAATCAAATCAAATCAAAAAATGAAAATAAATTGATAAGAAATAAAAATGGGATGAAGGTGGAGGAGAGAGTTCACAGTCTGAATTTGCTGAACTCAATGTTAAGTCCAGAAGGCTGTAAGGTATTTGATCAGATGATATGGTGCTCTTCCTCTCGTTTGAGTTGGGCTTCACTGGAACATTGCAGCAGGCCAAGGCAGACAGGAAAGCAGGACGGTGAGTTAAAATGGTGGTGACAAGAAGGTCTGGGTCCTGCTTGTCTGCAAAGCGGTCACCCAGGCTGCATTTAGTCTCTCCAGTATTGGGAGCAGCAAATGCAATAGACCAGACTGAAGGAGGTGCACGTGAAGCGTTGCTTCACCTGAGAGGAGTGTTTGGGGCCTGAGATGGTGAGCAGGAAGGTAAAGGGGCAGGTGGTGCATCTTCAGCGATTGCATGAAAGGTGCCATGGGAAGAGGGTGAGATGTTGGGGGTGATGGAGGAGTCAACTAGGATATCCCAGAGGGAACGGTCCCCGCGGAATACAGACGGGAGTGAGGGGATGATGTATTTAGATCATGCTGGAGTTGACTGAACTGGACAAGGATGATACTTTGAATGGGGAGGCTGGTGGGGTGAAAATTGAGGACAAGAGGGACCCAATTTTGGTTCTGGGAGGGGACGGGGTGAGAACAGAGGGGCAGAAATGGTTTGGACACTTGAGAGCCCTGTCAACTATAGTGGGTGGGACGATTAATGAAGAACGAAGACATCAGCAGCACCATTTTGGAAAGTGGCATCATCACAACAGATATGGTGGAGGTGAAGGAACTGGGAGAACGGGATGGAGCCCTTACAGGTGCTTTTCAGGTGAGTTCCAGTGCGTTTTGAGTTCTTTACTTTCTGCTCAGGAAGGTTCTTTGTCCTCACTCACTTCTCCTGCATGCTCTGTGAATCTTGCAGTGCCATTTCCCACTTTCTCTTCATGTGGTGAAACTGCACCGGAGTATGAAACGGTGGACAGCTTGATCCAACGAACTTGTCCCAAGACAGAAATCAACCACAACTTGCACTTGGATAGTGCCTTCAACGCATGAAACGTTCCAAGGCATTTTACAAGAGGAGAATTATTTGGTCGGAAATCAGTCGTGACACAACTAATCCTGGCTCCCAGGTTTCCCTTCCACCAGCACTCGATCTCCTGCAAGAGGATAAAACTTGACGAAAACCCTAGGTTAGACAAAGGAAGGAAAACATTTGGGTGTTCAGATACTAACATGGCAGCAGAAACATGGCCCTAAACTCACCATCTCCCATGCGAGAGAGCATAGCCTTGTTGTAAGGCACAAGGAGTTTTGGGTATGGGACACCCACTCTGATAACCTCACCCTTTTGAAATAAAGGAAGAGATTTTTTGGGCTGTGCATGCGATTAATTGGTGTGGGAGATACGTGGTGTGTGAAATTCTGAGCTAGTGTTCCCCTTAGCAGAGTGAATTGCGAAGAGTTAGTTGCACAACCATTAGGTTTCAGACAGTGAAGAAGAACTGGTGTCTGCTGCTTTCAGCCAGGATGAACCATTTAAAGGCTTTTCTTTTCCCAGCTGGCTAAGGGTGTAAACTGCTCTCCATGAAGGATCACTTAGAATTTTATGGGTGGCACAGTAGTACAGGGGTTGCACTGTTGCTTCACAGTGCCAGGGTCTCGGGTTTGATTCCCGCTTAGGTCACTGTCTGTGCGGAGTCTACATTCTCCCGTGTCCGCGTGGGTTTCCTCCAGGCGCTCCGGTTTCCTCCCACAGTCCCAAAAGACGTGCTTGTTAGGTGAATTGGATATTCTGAATTCTCCCTCAGTGTACCCGAACAGGCGCCGGAATGTGGCAACTAGGGGCTTTCACAGAAACTTCATTGCAGCGTTAATGTAAGCCTACTTGTGACAATAATAGATTATTAAATAGTAACTTGCAATGACAAGAACTCAACTATGCAACTACAATGTCACATAGATAACAAAGTGCTGAAGTTCCCTCCCCCGCCCCTTCTGTAATCAGCAGAGCGTTGTTTGATTATTTTGGATGGCAAGTAACCAGAATTGGCTTACAAACTAATCATCCATTGGATCACAATCTTTATTATGCACGTGTATTTCAGAGTATTTGACAAAGTGAAAAGTCGAAACGCTCACATGAAATGCCACAGGCAGCAGGAGGAGCAAGAAAGACAGGCAGAGATGAAGCGGTCGAGGATACGTTTGAAAGTTGAGCCAAAGGAGGAACCAGAGGAGACCATTCTAGTCTTCACTTCAAACAATTTGCCGAACATTACCACACCATAAAAGACTTTACCAGCATCTTGGGGCTAGCAGATGTAGAAAGAAGGCTTTGGGGGAAGAGAGCAGAGCAGTAGTCCTAAGTTTTGGATTGTACAGAGAGCTTGCACAGAAATAGCCAACACCCTCCCCTGTACTGTAAATAACTGCTTCTAGGTATTTTGATTTGGTGCATCTGGAGGTGGGGAATGGGTGCACATTACAAAAGGCATATTGTAAGTAGACCACCAGACACAAAACACGAGTCTGCAGCAAATAAATGCAGAGGTTTATTTTTCAATTTCACATTGGACACTGTTTTCAAGATGATGGACAGGTCCTAACCGAGGTACTTAGTGTCAGCCACAAGATTAACTAGTGGGGGAGAGAAACCCTGGTTCAATGATAATGTGTTAAACCTGTACTCTTGCCATTGAGCTGCTAAGCTTGCAGTAATCTACAACCCATAATGACCTTAGTGTACAGATACAGAAGCTCCCAAAATAATAAACACCTGATCCATTGTATTTCAGTCACCATTGAAGAATGTTCCATTGCTGCCCCACTCACCAGCCAAATGGACAGGTAGAAATTGGTGATGCCCTGGGTCTAGGTAAAATCACTGATTATCAGCAGAAAATCAGGACATGGAGCACAACGAAACAGACAAAAAAATACAGAGGTTAAAGGAAAGAAATCCCGTCTCCTAAAATAGAAAATACAGGGTAATGGAAAAGAGAAGATGATTAGCCCGGGGGTGTGAACACACGGGTTCCACGCCTCACAACAGAAGGTAACTTCAGGAACAGCTTCTAAACAGGCAATGACGATCAATCACCACTTCCACATTCTCATTGGAAATGAGAGATAAATGGGGAGGTCATTGTTGTGAGTGGATAAACCGGCTTGTCAACTGCTACCCCGTGCATTGTCTAATCTACAATGGGGTACAAAAAGGTTTAGAAGCTACCTTTGGTCTCCACGAGCTCAGGTTGGGCACAGATAGGTAGGGCAAGCAGATGATGTTTGGTTGGCTTATATCAGTGTCTCTTGTAAACAGCTGGTTTGAGAGAGTAAACGGAGGTGAGTCAACTCCAGCTTTGTCAGTGAGCTCCTTCCCTCTGCCAGGAGACATGGACAAGATCTTTGCCTCCCAGGGAAGTTCTTGTTTTTCCCTCCTTTAAATTTGAGGATAGGTTTCCTCAGTTTCTCCTACCTGCTCTCAGCCAGGGTGTGCGCACACTCGGGGCAACCAGAAGATGGGCTTGGGGGAAATTACCTTCCCAATGTCACAAGGAGGTGCACACGTTTGTTTCAGGAGCAAATCTCCCTGTGAGGACAGTGCATGGTTTCATTTGGCGGATGCCGGCTCAGCAATTCGGGGGATGGAAGCTGTACCACAGCACTGCCGAGACACGCAGTGTTCACAGGCATATACGCTCCAGCAGGAGTGGCTAAATAGTGAGCAGTCAAACTCTCACGCTCAGGGGTGCTGAGGATAACTAGCTTTCCAATAGTTGCCCTGTCCTGAAAAATTCTATATTTTTATCCTCTTTGCATTTTTAACATTGGTGATATTATCACTGTCTGTGGCAATGGAAAGATAATTGCTACAGTCTTTATTTTATGTACCATTTTAAAAGATGAAAAATTTTGCAGTACATTTTAGCGCTTTTAAACAGGAAGTAAAGCTGAGCCATTAGGATATCGTGCCCTCTTAGCCCCAAGAGTCTGGTCAACACGAGAGTCACTTCAGGCAGGAGCAGCTTTTTAAAAAGTTCTTTTTGACAGAGGACAATCACCGAGATGTCATTATGCCAAATCTCTGGACAGGATTTGCACGGGCAGACTTTATTTTATGGTGGCTGGACCTGAAAGGCATCAAACTTTGTACCCGAGCATTGGGTACACACCCAGGAGTGGGAAATACAACATTCAGCCAGCCGAAACCCAACCTGCCACGTAATCATTTTCATTTGGGGACGATCAGAGCTGTGGGGCAGCAATCAAATTATAAACTGTGTTTCCGATCATTATACCAAGAAATATTTGATCTGAAAATGGGGGTCAGAATTTCCTCATCACTGGGAACTTATTAATCCGTGGGAGAGGAGGCAAGTACTTTAGATTGAAAGTAATCCCCAAGTATTTTAACTTGAGGCATCTCCTGCTAAGTTTGTGCTGTTGTTTCCTCACCCCGCCCACATAGTCCATAAACTACACAAAATGTCAGTTTATAGATAACCGCCCTCTTAAGAATTAAACTCCCAAATTCCATTCAAATTGGAATCCTTAATTGCTGAAATAAAGCCAGTGCGTTTCAGAATTACACGCATTTGTCAATTCTAAAGGGATGGGTTAAATATTGGGAGTTACCCCTTTAGGATTTGGTAATGTTGCACATTTTGACAAGATGTGCTGTGCAGTCCCAGCAGAGTGGAGATCTGTCTGCCTCCTGTTAGTTTACACCAGATTAATGCCCGTTCTCAGTGGCTAGACGGTCAGTGTTTCAGATGAGAGATTGGGAATGCGTTAAGCCCCAGAGCAACTATTTCTGCTGTCGTGGGTTCGTTCTTTTGATTATAGTCACGGTTTATAAAACGTGATCCACTCTTTGAAATGCAAAATAAAATAAAGAGTTGGGCGCCATTGTTTCAGAACTTCAGCTGTTTGTTTGACAGGTGAGAGAAGGAATGTGGCCTGATCCATTTCCTTCACATTCACCCAAACGAAAGATAATTTTTTTTAAAAGCCCAAACTTAAGACTTTGTTGTTTCAGACGCTTTCATAATCTGGAAGATCTAAAATGGAACAGCTTTTGCTTTACACAAGTTTTATCTCTTAATTTTCTATTGTACATTGCTGTATATTTTCCTTAAGATACAAACCCATAGGCAGTTAACAGATTACTAGAAAATTGCATTAGGAATGGATGTATTTTTACTTTTTTGCTGATAAGTGCAGTGTCTTTTGTGTATATAAGAGAATTTTTACAAATACAGCATACTCGAGTGTGTTCTGCATTTCTGTTGGGAGAAGCTGGGAAAAGGAGGGAGTGCTGATTGCCCCCTCTGATCCAGTTACCTGAATTCCTCCTTGAAGCAGTGTGCAGCCGGTGTTATTCAGAAGCACAGAAGCGTTTCAAATTCATCGAGTTGGGGCTTTGTTTGTGTGGAAAATAAAATCTGTTGAATAATTAGGTGCAAACCCACCAATGCTGTAAGCACAAGGCCCTGTAGAGTTAACTTGCTTTACAAGTGTGCAGGATTGTTTCAATAAATATGTTGACTGTTGGGAGTATTATTTCAGCTTTGTACAAAGGGCATATCTGGTTTTCCCTTTTCACTTCCTGAAAGAATGCAAATTACTCGACCTCAGTACTCTCAGCTGCTACACGGAACACTTTCTTACACCCAAATTGTCCCATTCAGGCGCTGACGTGATTTTATGCAGGGCCATACTTTTCTCCAGAGTTGGTTGGTCCTTCTGCCCTGAAAATCTTTTACCGGGTTGAACATTTAAAAAAAAAAAAGAAACAATTGCTTTGTTGTTGGAAATTGGTTGCAGCTCCACAATCCTGTGGATTTGCCAAACCACCTTCTCCCGCCTGGCACCGTTCCCAGACCCCCCGCCCCAAACACACACTGGCGGTGTCAGATTGAGCAGAATTAAATGAGAATTGGTTGATTAGGACCAGAGTTTACAGCTTTGATTTTCTCAAGCATTCCCCACCGGCAGTGACTATATGGACTAAAGAGTCAGAACCCACCCTTACCTGATACCCAGACATATTAAGCAGACAAATAGTATAAATTTGAAGAGTTGTGGATTTAAGTTCCAATCCGGCACATTATTAAATTTAGAGTCCCCCCCCCACCCCCCATTTTCTTTCCAATTAAGTGTCAATTTAGCGTGGCCAATCCACCTAGCCTGCACATCTTTGGGTTGAGGGGGTGAGACCCACGCAGACACTGGGAGAATGTGCAAACTCCACACGGACAGTGACCGGGATTGAACCTGGGACCTCGGCGCCGTGAGACAGCAGTGCTAACTACTGCACCACCGTGCTGCCCCTTCAATCCGGCACATTCTGCAATGCAGCACAGATTTTACTGAAGGCCAGCCATGTAACCTATCCCCAAAATAGAGCCAGCTTTATATTTTATGCTCTTCACTCATTCTTCAAATTTGTTTTAGAGTACTCAATTCATTTTTTCCCCAATTAAGGGGCTAATCTACCTACACCACATCTTTTGTAGGGGTGAGACCCAGGCAGACACGGGGAGAATGCAAACTCCGCACAGACTGGCCCGGGTCTTCAGCACCTTGAGGCAGCAGTGCTAACCACTGCACCACCATGTTGCCCTAGCTCTTTTCACTCATTAACCTCCTTTAATTCTCCACTCCAGCAATCATTGTATTTCCCAATCCAAAGTATTCTTTCCACAACCAGAACTACCTAACGCAGCCAGATTCCTCTCCTGCCCAACAAAGGTGCGCGTGTTTAGCAGACTGACTAGCTGAAGTGTACAGAAGACGCCTGAAAGGACAACTTTTCCAAATCCCAAGACACGCAGAAGCAAGGAGTAAATTGCCTGGCAGTGTCCCCTCTGAGGAAACAGCACGATGACGAGATTTAGGGGCATGCTTCGTGCAATGTCCAATTCAGACAGCAACGTTTAAATAAATACCAACGCAATGACAATTTTCATATTAAAACAAAAACATTTAATCTGCAAAAACCATAACCTGAAGCAAAAAGAAAACTACTGGGTAACCAGAACTTTGGTCCTACAGAAACAGCTCTGCAAAAAACAACACATCAGATAAGAAGTTTCAACTTTCTAGAAAAATGTTTAACCCAAAAAAGCTTTTGTTCCAACAAGCCTGTTCCGTCCTCAGTTCTATGAACAGGACAGGTTACAGAAAAAGTGTTTGTAAAACCACTCTCTCATCTAAGATGGCCTTGGGTCTGAACATAAGCCTGTGTGGCTGTATTATGTCCTACTACACCCATGAATGACAAAAGCAGGTATGTTTTTGACATCAGTGTATGAATGTAAGAGCTGGGCCCCTTATTCCATTCAATACGGCTACTGTTTTAAAACACCAATGCATGATTTAATATAAAGGAGCAAGCTTTCTAGTGGGCTTGAGAGGGGGGTGTGGGGGTTGAAATCAATCAAATTATCTCTACAAAAATACTGAGATCTACAAGCAGCACCCCGAGGTGCTCCCAGGATCTGACGAGGTACATCTGTGAGCTAAAAAAAAAAATTGGTGCAATCACTCTCCGCGTGGAGCCAGGACAGCAGCTACTTCCCTGCTTGCTGGGCTTGTCGGCGGAGCAGAATGTAGATTTTTTCCTTGAGCCAGTCCTTGTTGTAAGGTTGGTAAGTCTGAGTGTCTGCTCGATACCTGGTGAAGGAAGAAAAAAAGTGTGTCAAGAAGCTTCATTGTTCAATACCGACTCCTACAGCTTATAAAACCGGATGCGTTTTCATGTTCAGTTTTCAATCTTCGCCAAACCCTCCCCTTCCCCCAAGACCGCAGGTCCCATTTCAGAGGATGCATTGATTTACACGCAAACCCTGTTATAAAGGTACACTGTGTTGTCGGTACAGGTTGCCCAGTGTCAGAATCACTACTATTTGCAAAAGGAAAAAAGGCACAAGAGTGGCGCTACTTTTTATGCACAGGATTATTATTCCATCAAAAACTATGAAGCGTTTAAAAAATGTAAAGCTGGTTTTCAGGCTGGGAGATGGAAGGTCACCAGCTGGATGTATATCCATATTTAGAGGCCACTCATAGAACTTACAGTGCAGAAGGAGACCATTAACCCCATCGAGTCTGCACCGGCTCTTGGAAAGAACACCCTACTTTTTTGGGGTTATAAATTTAAAGTACCCAATTCATTTTTTCCAACTAAGGGGCAATTTAGCGTGGGCCAATCCACCTACATCTTTAGGTTGTAGGCGAAACCCACACAAACTCAGGGAGAATATGCAAACTCCACATGGACAGTGACCTAGAGCCGGGATGGAACCTGGGCGCCGTGCGCCAACAATACTAACCATTGTACCACCATGCTGCCCCCAGAGCACCCTACTTAAGTCCATGGCTCCACCCAGTAACCCCACCTAACCTTTTGGGCACTATGGGGCAATCATACAATGGCCAATCCATTCAACGTTGTAAAAATTTGGAGTACCCGATCAAGACGAATTTTTGAGACGGTGTGTGGAGCTACTTAAGAAGGAGGTGCTGACCCCGATGCTACAGGCAATTGAGGGGCTTAAGGAGGCACAAAGGACCCAGGAGACAGAGCTCCGCGTGGTGGAGCAGAAGGTGACGGATAATGAGGACGAGATCCTGGGCCTGGCGGTCAAAACACAGACGCACGAGGCGCTCCACAAAAACTGCATTGAAAGGATTGAGGCCCTAGAAAACAGAACACGAAGGAAGAACCTTCGGATCCTGGGTCTCCCTGAGGGAGTGGAAGGAGCGGACTGCGGGGCTTACGTGAGCACGATGCTAAGCTCGCTGATGGGAGCTGAGGCCCCTTAGAAGTGGAGGGGGCTCATTGGGTCCCGGCGAGGAGACCAAAGGCGGGAGAACCACCTAGGGCGACAATCGTGCGATTTCACCGCTTTAATGATAGAGAAGTGGTTCTGAGATGGGCCAAAAAGGTACGGAGTAGTAGATGGGAGAATGCAGTGGTACGGGTGTACCAGGATTGGAGTGTGGAGGTGGCGAGAAGGAGGGCGAGTTTTAATCGAGCCAAGAAGGTGTTACACAAGAAGGTGAAGTTCGGGATGCTGCAGCTGGCGCGACTATGGGTCACGTACCAGGAGAGACATCACTACTTCGAAATGGCGGAAGAAGCATGGACCTTTATTAAAGATGAGAAATTGGATCGGAACTGAGGGACTGATATTAGAGGGAAATGTCACTGTCGATGTAAATTGGGAAGGGGGGAGACACTAAGAAATGTGGGCGCCGGTGGGGGGGAAAAGAGACATAGGCGGAGGATGAGGAATGGGAGTGGGGCGGGAGAGGGAGCTGCGCCACAAGAGGCGGGTCAGCTACAGAGATGTTCCCGCGCCTGAAAGATAATGGCGGGAAGATAGGCGCAAGGTAGATGGGAGTTCCCCACACGAGGGGGTCAAGGAGTGAGCAGGAGAAGCCGGGGTCAGTTGAAGTCAGCTGACTTGCGGAAGTAATATGGGGGGAGCAATCACGCTAGAGGGGGATCTAGCGGGGGGGAGAGGAGGATAACTGGGTTGCTGCCGCAGAAATCAAAGAGGAACTGGTTAAAGAAAGGGTGGTCGGGGCTGGAATGCGCCACCTGGGGAACGAGTGGGAGCGCGGAATCGGGACGTGGGACTGGCCTAGAGAGGGTGATGGCTAGTCGACGCGGGAAGGGGGCAGGTAGCCCCCTAGTGAGGCTGATCACGTGGAACGTGAGAGGCCTAAATGGACCGATTAAAAGGGCCCGAGTGCTCGCGCACTTGAAAGGACTGAGGGCAGGCGTGGCTATGCTCCAGGAGACGCACCTGAAGGTGGCGGACCAAGTTAGGTTAAGGAAAGGATGGGTGGGACAGGTGTTCTATTCAGGGTTGGATACAAAGAATAGAGGGGTGGCCATATTGGTGGGGAAACGGGTATCATTCGAAGCAAGGAGCATTGTAGCAGATAGTGGAGGCAGATATGTAATAGTGAGTGGCAGGCTGGAGGGAATGGAGGTTGTGTTGGTTAACGTATATGCCCCGAATTGGGATGACGCAGGATTTATGAAGCGGATGCTGGGACGTATACCGGACCTGGAGGTAGGAAACTTGATAATGGGGGGGCGACTTCAACACCGTGCTGGACCCAGGGTTAGATAGATCCAGATCTAAGACCGGAAGAAGGCCGGCAGCGGCCAAGGTGCTTAAGGGGTTTATGGACCAAATGGGGGGAGTGGATCCATGGCGATTTCTTAGACCGAGGGCCAGGGAGTTCTCCTTCTCCCATGTTCATAAGGTGTACTCCCGGATAGATTTTTTTGTTTTGGGAAGGTCGTTGATCTCGAGGGTGGAAGAAACTGAGTATTCAGCCATAGCTATTTCGGATCATGCCCCACATTGGGTGGACCTGGAACTAGGAGAGGAGAGGGAGCAGCGTGCACTCTGGAGATTAGATGTGGGATTGTTGGCGGATGAGGGAGTCTGTGGATGAGTGCGGGGATGTATCGAGAGGTACCTGGAGGCCAATGACGACGGGGAGGTCCGAGTGGGAGTGGTATGGGAAGCACTAAAGGCGGTGGTCAGAGGAGAGCTGATCTCCATCAGGGCCCACAAAGGGAAAACAGAGGCCAAGGAAAGGGAAAGACTACTGGGGGAGATCTTAAGGGTGGACAGAATTTGCGGAGACCCCGGAGGAGGGACTGTACAGGGAGAGACGACGACTCCAGACAGAGTTCGACCTTCTGACCACCAGGAGGGCGGAGGTGCTGTGGAGGAAGGCACAGGGGGTGAGGTATGAATATGGGGAAAAGGCTAGTCGCCTGTTGGCCCATCAGCTGCGAAAGAGGACAGCGGCGAGGGAGATAGGGGGAATTAGAGACGAAAAGGGAGCTACGGTGCGGAGAGCAGGGAAGAGAAACGGGGTGTTTAAGACCTTTTACGAAAGACTTTATAGGTCCCAACCCCCGGAGGGAAAAGAGGAGATGTGGCAGTTTCTGGACCAATTAAGGTTCCCAAGGGTGGAGGAGCAGGAGGCGGAAGGCCTGAGGGCACCAATTGGGGTGGACGAGGTTACCAAGGGGCTGGGGAATATGCAGGCAGGGAAGGCTCCGGGATCAGATGGGTTCCCGGTGGAATTTTATAGAAAATATGTGGACCTGCTGGCCCCGCTGTTGGTGAAGACTTTTAACGAGGCCAGGGAAGGAGGGACTCTACCCCCGACAATGTCGGAGGCGACGATATCGCTAATTTTGAAGCGGGATAAAGATCCGCTGCAGTGCGGGTCCTATAGGCTTATTTCACTACTAAATGTGGACGCCAAATTGCTAGCAAAGGTGCTGGCATCGAGGATAGAGGACTGTGTCCCAGGGGTGGTGCACGAAGACCAGACAGGATTCGTAAAAGGGAGACAACTAAATGTCAACGTGCGACGGCTATTAGGGGTGATAATGATGCCCCCAGTGGAGGGGGAGGCAGAGATAGTGGCGGCAATGGATGCAGAGAAGGCATTTGACAGGGTGGAGTGGGAGTACCTATGGGAGGTGCTGAGGAGGTTTGGGTTCGGGAACGGGTTTATTAGCTGGGTCAAACTCCTTTATGGGGCCCCAACGGCAAGCGTGGTCACGGGTCGGCAAAGATCGGAGTATTTCCGACTATACAGGGGAACAAGACAGGGATGCCCGCTATCTCCATTGCTGTTCGCGTTGGCAATTGTACCACTGGCCACAGCGCTGAGAGACTCCAGGAAATGGAGAGGGGTGATTAGAGGGGGAGAAGAACACAGAGTGTCACTCTACGCGGATGACCAACTGTTGTATGTGACGGACCCAGTGGGGGGGGATGACAGAGGTCATGCAGATATTGAGGGAGTTCGGAGATTTCTCGGGATATAGGCTTAACATGGGGAAGAGTGAACTTTTCGTGATACACCCTGGGGACCAGAGTAGAGGGATAGATGGCCTGCCTCTAAGGAAAGTGGAAAGAAACTTTCGATACCTGGGGATTCAGATAGCCAGGAGCTGGGGAACCTTGCACAGACTTAATCTGACACGACTGGTGGAACAAATGGAAGAGGACTTCAAGAGGTGGGACATGCAGCCACTGTCACTGGCGGGCAGGGTGCAGGCAATTAAGATGATGGTCCTCCCGAGGTTCCTATTTGTATTCCAATGTCTCCCTATACTGATCACTAAGGCCTTCTTTAAAAAAATAGACAGGAGCATCACGAGCTTCGTGTGGGCAGGGAAAGTTCCGAGGGTAAGGAGACCCTCAACGTAGCAGAGACAGAGGGGGACTGGCGCTGCCGAATTTGGGCGACTACTATTGGGCCGCCAATGTGGCGATGATCCGTAAATGGATGATAGAGGGAGAGGCGTGGAAAAGACTAGAGAGAAAGTCCTGTAAAGGGACGAGTCTAGAGGCGCTGGTGACGGCGCCACTACCGTTCTCACCAAAGAAATTTACCACGAACCCAGTGGTGGCGGCAACATTAAATATCTGGGGACAATGGAGGCGATGGAGAGGTGTGCTGAGAGCCCTGGTGGGGTCCCCAATCAGGAACAACCATAGGTTTGTCCCAGGGAGGATGGATGGAGGATTCCAGAGCTGGCACCAGTTGGGAATTAGGAGGGTGGGAGATTTATTTATAGACGGGACGTTTGCGAGCTTGGGAGCATTGGAGGAAAAGTATAAGCTGCCCCGGGGAAATTTCTTTAGGTATATGCAGGTGAGGGCGTTCACAAGACAACAGGTGAGGGAATTTCCATTGCTCCCGACACAGGGGATCCAGGATAGAATGCTCTCGGGGGTGTGGGTCGGGGAGGGCAAGGTGTCAGAAATATACCGAGAGATGAGAGAAGAGGGGGAGGAGCTGGTGGGCGAACTAAAAGGAAAGTGGGAAGAAGAGCTCGGGGAGGAAATAGAGGAGGGTCTGTGGGCTGATGCCCTAAGCAGGGTAAATTCCTCTTCCTCGTGCGCCAGGCTTAGCCTGATTCAATTTAAGGTGCTACATAGAGCACACATAACGGGAGAAAGGTTGAGCAGGTTCTTCGGAGTGGAGGACAAGTGTGGGAGGTGCGGCGGAAGCCCGGCAAACCACACACATGTTTTGGTTGTGCCCGGCACTGGAGGGGTATTGGAGGGGAGTGACGGGAGTGATTTCGAAGGTGGTGAAGGTCCGGGTCAAACCAGGCTGGGGGTTAGCTTTATTTGGAGTTGCCGATGAGCCGGGAGTGCAGGAGGCGAAAGAGGCCGATGTCGTGGCCTTTGCGTCCCTAGTAGCCCGGCGTAGGATTTTACTCATGTGGAAGGAAGCGAAACCCCCCCGGACTGGAGGCCTGGATAAACGATATGGCGGGGTTCATAAAACTGGAGCAGATTAAGTTTGCACTGAGAGGATCGGCTCAAGGGTTCACCAGAAGGTGGCAACCATTCCTCGACTACCTAGCGGAACGTTAGAGGGAAGATAGATGACCAGCAGCAGCAACCCAGGGGGGAGGGGGAAGTTTCATTTTATGTTAATTGATTAGTCTACCATGTTGGTTAGTTACTTTTTATTAGACTGTGGTTATCATGTTACATGTACTGTTAAATTGTCTTTATGTTTGATGTGTAAGGGGAAAAAATTGTGATCGAAAAATTTCAATAAAATATATTTAAAAAAAAAAAAAAGGTAGCAAGGATAATCCCGGGAACTACAGGCCGGTGAGCCTTACTTCAGTGGTAGGGAAATTACTGGAGAGAATTCTTCGAGACAGGATCTACTCCCATTTGGAAGCAAATGGACGTATTAGTGAGAGGCAGCACGGTTTTGTGAAGGAGAGGTCGTGTCTCACTAACTTGATAGAGTTTTTCGAGGAGGTCACTAAGATGATTGATACGGGTAGGGCAGTGGATGTTGTCTATATGGACTTCAGTCAGGCCTTTGACAAGGTCCCTCATGGTAGACTAGTACAAAAGGTGAAGTCATACGGGATCAGGGGTGAGCTGGCAAGGTGGATACAGAACTGGCTAGGTCATAGAAGGCAGAGAGTAGCAATGGAAGGATGCTTTTCTAATTGGAGGGCTGTGACCAGTGGTGTTCCACAGGGATCAGTGCTGGGACCTTTGCTCTTTGTAGTATATATAAATGATTTGGAGGAAAATGTAACTGGTCTTATTAGTAAGTTTGCAGACGACACAAAGGTTGGTGGAATTGCAGATAGCGATGAGGACTGTCAGAGGATACAGCAGGATTTAGATTGTTTGGAGACTTGGGCGGAGAGATGGCAGATGGAGTTTAATCCGGACAAATGTGAGGTAATGCATTTTGGAAGGTCTAATGCAGGTAGGGAATATACAGTGAATGGTAGAACCCTCAAGAGTATTGAAAGTCAAAGAGATCTAGGAGTACAGGTCCACAGGTCATTGAAAGGGGCAACACAGGTGGAGAAGGTAGTCAAGAAGGCATACGGCATGCTTGCCTTCATTGGCCGGGGCATGGAGTATAAGAATTGGCAAGTCATGTTGCAGCTGTATAGAACCTTAGTTAGGCCACACTTGGGAGTATAGTGTTCAATTCTGGTCGCCACACTACCAGAAGGATGTGGAGGCTTTAGAGAGGGTGCAGAAGAGATTTACCAGAATGTTGCCTGGCATTAGCTATGAGGAGCGGTTGAATAAACTCTGTTTGTTCTCACTGGAACGAAGGAGGTTGAGGGGAGACCTGATAGAGGTCTACAAAATTATGAGGGGCATAGACAGAGTGGATAGTCAGAGGCTTTTCCCCAGGGTAGAGGGGTCAATTACTAGGGGGCATAGGTTTACGGTGAGAGGGTCAAGGTTTAGAGTAGATGTACGAGGCAAGTTTTTTTACGCAGAGGGTAGTGGGTGCCTGGAACTCGCTACCGGAGGAGGTGGTGGAAGCAGGGACGATAGTGACATTTAAGGGGCATCTTGACAAATACATGAATAGGATGGGAATAGAGGGATATGGACCCAGGAAGTGTAGAGGATTGCAGTTTAGTCGGGCAGCATGGTCGGCACGGGCTTGGAGGGCCGAAGGGCCTGTTCCTGTGCTGTACATTTCTTTGTTCTTTGACAGTGACCCGGGACCGAACCCGGGTATTCGGTGCCGTGAGGAAGCAGTGCTAACCACTTGCGCCACCATGCTGCCCCCAATCCACCAAACCTGCGTGAGTTTGAACCGTGGGAGGAAACCCACACAGACACGGGGAGAACGTGCAAACTCCACACACAGTCACCCAAGGCTGGAATTGAACCCGGGTCACTGGCGCTGTGAGGCAGCAGTGCTAACCACTGTGCCACCCTAGTAAATGAGCACTTGCATTCACAGTGCACGTGCTTATTTACTAGAAAAATCATTAGAAAGCAGCTGACACAAGAACGATGGGGTGAATGGCCGCCTATATTCTAAAGTTCTATGATAAATTGCCCTTAGTGTTGGGTGGGATTACTGGGTTGTGGGGATAGGGTGGAGATGTGGGCCAGGGTGGGTGCTCTTTCCAAGAGCCGGTGCAGACTCGATGGGCCGAGTAGCCTTCTTCTGTACTGTAAATTCTATGATTCTATGAAATTAAGACAAGATCCCCAGGCTGAGGTTTGTATGGACAAACCATGCTGGGAGCTGTAAATAGGCAGACAAACGGATTTTCTGGACTAATGCTTGGAAGCTCTTTCTCACACAAATGGGTAGCAGATCTCTGCAACTCCTCCCTCAAAATGTGCTGAGGCTCGGGTCAAGTAAAAACGATCAAAACTGAAAATCGGTAGATTTTTTGGAACAGTGTTAAAGGGTTAGATAACCAAGATTCAAATTTAGATACAGATCAAGGGCATCCCAATAACTAGTGGACAGGCTGGAGGGGAGTGATGGTGCAGGTGAAGCAACAGCACTTACACAAGGCAGCTGAGGTCAGCAAGGTCATCAATGAAGTCAAAGAGTTGGCTAATGTCATACGTGATGGATGGACTGTTTGGGTTCATCCTCTTCAAATGCTCTTCAAACATTTTGCAGACACCTGAGGAACAACAAATGCACGAGTCTCAATATCTTTTAACTTTCAGCTTGAAACCTCTGGTGCGCCGAATGCTGAAATTTCTTTAATATGTTTGTGGGATGTGGCCGTCGCTGGCCGGGCATTGACTGCCCATCCCAACTGCCCTCGAGAAGGTGGTAATGAGGCGCCTTCTTGAACTGCTACAGTCCACGTGGTGTGTGGACACCCATCATGATGCTGTTCGGGAGGGAATTCCAAAACTTGGGGCCCGGCAACAGTGAAGGAACGGTGAATTCTTAAAAGGGAAACGAGACTTCACATTCACACCCTTTTCTCACTCTTCCCCCACCTCCACCCCGTGCAATTGCTGCTCCCAGAACGTCGGTGCATATCAGAATTAGCAGATCTACCACATTAATGAAAAATAACTAGGCCGTCAAAGGGGAGACACAAGGAAACGAGCGGCTTGGGAAAAAACAAATCTAGAGAAAGCAACATCAGTTTGTATTTATATAAGCGCCTCTCACACAGTAACTTGGCCCAAAGTGGCACACACAGGAGGGTTTTGACACCTCACTACCTGAGATATTAGGACAAGTGACCAAGAGGTAATCCAAATGATAGTTTTTGAGGAGCAGCTTTTTAAGGAGCAGCTTACAACCGACACCAGCAGCTCCTGTCCAGTCACATTCGAGACGTTGCAATGGCATCAGCCGCTGGCAGATGAACCAGCCTGGTTTCTCCTGCTGCTCTCTGAACAGCGACCCAGGATCTTGGAAAAAAAAGGGGTTTTGCTGAACCACGTCGAAGCTTTTAGTCTTGCGCTCGTAAGGGCACTTCACAAGAATAAGTGGGAAAAGAACGATTTATATTGTACAAGAATGGCTGTCGCTTATTTTGTTTAGCTGAAACATCCATTTGCTGATTCTTTCCTCAGGGCAACGTCTGAACCGATCAGGGCCAAGCTGCCTGGTTTAAATTTCAAACAATACTTGGCAGTTATCTGTCAGTCATCATCAACTAGTGTATTCTCCATGACAACACCTCCACCTTTCAAAGTGCACTTTTTATTAGTGTCACAAGTAGGTTTGCATTAACACTGCAATGAGGTGAAAATCCCCTAGTCGCCACACTCAGGCGCCTGTTCAGATACACAGAGGGAGAATTCAGAATGTCCAAATTATCTAACGAACCATCTTCATCGTCTTATACAATGCAAATTGCTTTCCCCGTATATTAGCATTCTTGTGAAGTGTCCTGGTGAATGCAAGATTGTCTCTCTATTTGTCTGCTACAATCCAAGCTCTGTACCTCCAAACAACAAGTTTCAACAGCCAAATAGCCTGTTGACAAATAACCCTGATCGCACATTACAAACGGTACCGTTGAAACGCAAACCACAGCGAGAGCTGCCTTGAGCAGGGGAGGTCGGAAATAAATTGCAAATGCCAAGTGGCCTGCAGTGAGCACCAAGTCCAAAGTGGTTACACTGGTTTCTCAAAGCACCCCCTGACTTGACTCAATGCCCTGCTCCTGAAGAGGTAAATGGGTTTGAGTCCGGAAACCCTCCCACAGATTCATGTCAAAAAACTGGAGGTTGAAATTGTGTGAATTCTGCCCCATACCTTCCATGCATTCATTGACCGATTCATAATCTGCGTAGGTTCTTCCCTCTGGCCGCTTTGTGGGCTGTACGAGGAGGATGGTGTGCGACTAAAACAAAATAAATAACAAAGAGGTTAACTAAAAGCTGCAGGAACGGAGCGAAGCCACTTGGCTCATCGAAGCTAATTGGTCATCATCGGTTCCCGGACTGCTGAAGGCAAGGCCAGCGATGGAAATTGGGAGGATTGCAAAGATCTCAGTGGGTTTATAGAGGAGGTTGGGGGATGTCAGAGATCGGGAGGGGGATACCAGTGTGGGGATATTTATTCAGGAGGATGGTTTTGAGGGAGAAGAGCGATGGGGGAGTTGTTTTGGATTTTGTGTGTTCTGGAAGGAGGGGTTGTTGGATCCGGCGGCGGGGGAGAAAGGGGGGCTTTTAGGGATGATTTGTACTGGGGAGGGTTTGGGGTTTTATTTGGGGGGGGGGGGGATGATGGGGTGTGTGTTCGCTTGGAGCCACCCCAAAACACCTTGGGAGTCCCGGGTCTGGGTGTTAGAGAGGGGTGGGGGTCTCTGTCCCGGGGGGGGGGGGGGGGGGGGGGGAGATGGGGGGGGGGTCTCTGTCCCGGGGGGGGGGGGAGATGGGGTGGGGGGGAGAGATGGGGTGGGGGTCTCTGTCCCGGGGGGGGGGATGGGGTGGGGGTCTCTGTCCCGGGGGGGGGGGGGTCTCTGTCCCGGGGGGGGGGGGATGGGGGGGGTCTCTGTCCCGGGGGGGGTCTCTGTCCCGGGGGGGGGGGGGAGATGGGGTGGGGGTCTCTGTCCCGGGGGGGGGGGATGGGGTGGGGGTCTCTGTCCCGGGGGGGGGGTCTCTGTCCCGGGGGGGGGATGGGGGGGGGGTCTCTGTCCCGGGGGGGGGGGGGGGGGATGGGGGGGGGGGGTCTCTGTCCCGGGGGGGGGGGGGGATGGGGGGGGTCTCTGTCCCGGGGGGGGGGATGGGGGGGGGGGTCTCTGTCCCGGGGGGGGGGATGGGGGGGGGGGGGGTCTCTGTCCCGGGGGGGGGGGGGGGGGAGATGGGGTGGGGGTCTCTGTCCCGGGGGGGGGGGGGGGGGAGATGGGGTGGGGGTCTCTGTCCCGGGGGGGGGGGGGGGAGATGGGGTGGGGGTCTCTGTCCCGGGGGGGGGGGGGGGGATGGGGTGGGGGTCTCTGTCCGGGGGGGTGGGGGGGAGATGGGGTGGGGGTCTCTGTCCCGGGGGGGGGGGGGAGATGGGGTGGGGGTCTCTGTCCCGGGGGGGGGGGGGGGGGATGGGGTGGGGGTCTCTGTCCGGGGGGGTGGGGGGGATCTCCTCCCCCCCCCCCCGGGCGGACTTCTCACCATTTTTATTTTGTTGCTGCTTCTGTCGCCTCACGAGAAAAAAGATGGCGGACGGAAGCTGCGACCTTCGGCCCGGAAGCGCGATGACGTCTCACGCCCCGCCCCCTTAAAAAACATCCTGGGGGGGGCGGAGCCACAAAGTTACAACAAGTTTTTCAGAAACTTTTAGAGGCAAAAAGTTAAACTGGAATTGGGAAGATTAACAAAGGGCAAAACGTTTTTAAAATTGTCTCCTGGGAATTGGACAGAGTCTGGCTGGGGGGGTATAAACCTCATGTGGAGGGGGAGGGGGTTTAAACCCCATGGGGAGGGGGAGGAGGAGGGAGGGTTTAAACCCCCATACCCCCATGGGGAGGGGGTATAAACCCCATGGGGAGTGGGGTTATAAACCCCATGGGGAGGGGGTATAAACCCCATGGGGAGTGGGGTTATAAACCCCATGGGGAGGGGGTATAAATCCCATGGGGCGGGGGAGGAGGGGGGTTTAAACCCCTTGGGGAGGGGGAGGAGGATGGGGGGTATAACCCCCATGGGGCGGGGGAGGAGGGGGGTTTAAACCCCTTGGGGAGGGGGTATAAACCCCATGGGGATGGGGGTATAAACCCCATGGGGAGGGGGGTTTAAAACCCATGGGGCGGGGGAGGAGGGGGGTTTAAACCCCATGGGGAGGGGGTATAAACCCAATGGGGAGTGGGAGGGGGGCATAAACCCCGTGGGGGGTATAAATCCCGTGGGGGAGGGGTGTATAAATCCCAGGAGAGGGGGGTATAAACCCCATGGGGAGGGGGTATAAATCCCATGGGGGGGGGGGTATTCTTATAACCAGCCTACTTACCAGTTGGCTGGGGACTAATGACAATCCCACAATCCTGTGGGAGTATGAGCTTCCCCAATGAGGAGGGCGGAGAAATCATTAGCAGACTCCCTGTATGAATAAAGCTGGCCAGCTTGGTACCAGCAGGAAGCAAAGTTGTTGATGTATACATATGTTATTGTAAATAAATGTTATTTCTTTAAAACTCGTGCTGGATTCTTCGTGGCCCTCACAAAACTGGCGACGAGGGTTAAAGTGAATAGCTGTCTCCACTGCTGAAGCCACCTCCCTGGATTTTTGTTGGATACAGGTTGGAAGTTGTTTTCTATTATACCATGCCTCTGTACGGACGTTTGGATGTTTTTGATGCTGCGCTGGAAAGTTGGAACCAGTATGCACAACGGATGCGTTACTATTTCCGGGCAAACAATATCACTGAAAGTGAGCGCCAGGTGGTCATATTGCTCACCGCCTGCGGCCTGCATATGTTTGGGGTGATTAGGAGCCTTGCGTACCCAGCTGCGCCGGACACCAAAACGTGTGATGAACTTGTGAATTTAGTGGGGCAACATTTTAACCCAACCCCGTCCACAATAGTCCAACGTTACTGGTTTAATACCGCTGAGAGGACCCCAGGAGAATCCCTGGCCGACTTTCTATCCAGGCTACGCAGGATTGCGGAGTACTGTGACTATGGTGGGACCTTGTCAGAAATGTTACGTGACCGTTTGGTTTGCGGTATTAACAATGTGGTCACCCAGAGAAAGTTGTTAGCTGAGCCAACATTGACTTTTCAACAGGCCATTCAAATAGTATTGTCCCGAGAGAGTGCAGAACGAGGAGTGCAGGAGCTACAGGGAATGGAAGTGCATGCCTTGGGGCGCAACCCCTTCTGTCCGAAAACGTCCTCCTGCACTCCTGCGGTACCTTGGGCGAGGCGACGTCCGGATCGACGGCAGTGGCCATCGGACATTCCTCCCCGAAGGGAGCCTTCTTCAGAACAAATGGATGAGGAGCCATGTCTGTGTCAGACTTGTAGGCGCCGACCCCGTCGCGGACGGCGGTCCTGGGGGCGCCAGAGGCGCTGTCGTTCTGACCGAAACTGGGACCAGCCCAGGGGCCGAACCTTCCATGTGAATGAACCGGCGGTGACTACTCCTGAGGACGTGGAGACGGAGGACGACTGCCTGCAGCTGCATTGTGTGGCAGCTCCCGGTGTGGCCCCCATTAAGGTGACAGTACAGGTCAATGGTCACCTGCTCGAGATGGAGTTGGACACTGGCGCAGCGGTCTCTGTGATCGCCCAGAGGACATTCGACTGCATCAAGCAGGGTATACAGACCCTTACATTAACCGACACACAGGCCAGGTTGGCCACCTATACGGGGGAACCACTGGACATTGCAGGAACTACGATGACCCCTGTTGTTTATGGACGCCTGGAGGGGCGTTTCCCACTTATCGTGGTGCGCGGCCATGGGCCCAGCCTGTTGGGTCGGGACTGGTTGCACCATTTGCGGTTGCAATGGCAGCACATCCTCCAAACAGTTTCTGGAGGGTTGACTGAGGTGTTAGGACGATACCCAGATGTATTCCAGCCCGGTTTGAGGAGAATAAAAGGGGCCGTAGCCCGTATCCAAGTTGAACCAGGAGCCATGCCGCGCTATTTCCGGGCGCGCCCGGTGCCTTACGCCTTGCTCGAGAGGGTAGAAGGGGAGCTCACTCGTTTGGAGACTTTGGGTATTATCAGGCCCGTCCGTTTCACTGACTGGGCAGCACCAATTGTACCTGTAATGAAGCCAGATGCCACAGTTCGCTTGTGCGGCGACTATAAACTTACAGTGAATACGGCTTCCCGACTCGACCGATATCCAATGCCTCGCATAGAGGATCTCTACGCGAAGCTTGCAGGCGGACTCTCGTTCACAAAATTAGATATGAGTCACGCCTACCGACAGTTTGAGCAGGACCCTGCCTCCTGACCATATGTAACGATTAATACACACCGGGGCCTGTATGAATATACATGTTTGCCCTTTGGAGTATCCTCTGCCTGCGCTATTTTTCAACGCGTTATGGAGGGCATTTTGAGAGGTTTCCAGCGTGTCGCTGTCTACTTCGATGACGTTTTGATCACAGGGATGTCAGAGCAGAAACATTTGGAAAGTCTGGAGGCTGTCCTTGGATGCTTTTCGGAGGCTGGAGTCCGTTTACATTGCACAAAGTGCATCTTTCAGGCGAAGGACTGGGTTATCGGGTGGACCGCAAAGGTTTGCACCCCGTCGCAGAGAAGGTGCGCGCGATTCAACAGGCCCCCGCCCCGACTGACACTTCGCATCTTCATTCTTTTCTCAGCCTCGTAAACTATTACGGGAAGTTCCTCCCCAATCTGGCAACTACCCCGTTGCACCTCCTGCTAAAGAAAAATCACACCTGGGTTTGGGGTCAGCCGCAAGAAACCGCTTTCCGGCGGGTAAAGCAACAATTGTCGTCGTCTGGGTTACTAACCCATTATGATCCTGGAAAGCCTTTGCTCGTCACATGTGATGCATCCCCGTATGGTATTGGGGCCGTCCTGTCCCACAAGATGGAGAACGGGGCCGAGCGGCCGATAGCTTTCGCCTCCCGCACATTGACTGCAGCGGAGAAAAAGTATGCGCAGATCGAGAAGGAGGGCCTGGCAGTGGTTTTGCGGTGAAACGCTTCCACCAGTACGTGTACGGCCGCCATTTCACTATAGTGACTGATCATAAGACTCTGCTGGGACTTTTCAGAGAGGATAAGCCAATACCGCCCATTGCTTCTGCACGGATCCAGCGCTGGGCTTTGTTGCTTGCTGCATACGAGTATTCTCTGGAGCACAAACCAGGAACGCAGATAGCAAATGCCAATGCACTAAGCCGATTGCCTTTATCGACCGGCCCCATGTCGACCCCCACGACCGGTGAGGTGGTTGCAGCCCTAAATTTTATGTACACCTTGCCTGTCACGGCATCACAGATCCGTGAGTGGACCCAGACGGAGCCAGTCCTGTCAAAGGTTCGACACATAGTCCTGTATGGTGGGCAGCATAGACAGCTCCCAGGTGAGTTGCGGGCATTTTCCTCCAAGCTGTCCGAGTTCAGCGTGGAAGACGGCATCCTCTTGTGGGGGACGCGTGTGATTGTCCCGGAAAAAGGCCAGGAGCTGATACTATCAGACTTGCACAATGGGCATCCAGGGGGGGCCCGGGGGGGGGGGACCTACCAGAGGTAAGCCACGGTGACCAGGTCTCTGGCACTGAGTCTGTCCCTGTGGCTCAGAAGGGAAGGGGGAAGAGCAGGAGAGCATTAGTTATTGGAGCCTCGATAGTTAGAGGTATAGATAGGCGGTTCTGTGGCAACGATAAGAGGCTCACGGTTGGTGTGTTGCCTCCCAGGTGCCAAAGTCCGTGACGTCTCTGATTGTGTTTCAGGATCTTTAAGCGGGGGAGCAGCCACAAGTCATGGTACATATTGGTACCAACGACATAGGTAGGAAAAGGGATGGGGGTGTAAAACAGGAATTCAGGGAGCTAGGGTGGAAGCTGAGAGCCAGGACAGACCGTGTTGTCATCTCTGGTTTGCTGCCAGTGCCACGTGCTAGCGAGGTGAGGAACAGGGAGAGAGTGCAGTTAAACATGTGGCTGCAGGGATTGTGTAGAAGGGAGGGTTTCAGTTACTTGGATAATGGGAGCACATTCTGGGGAAGGTGGGACCTGTACAAACAGGACAGGTTACACCTGAACCAGAGGGGCACCAATATCCTGGGAGGGAAATTTGCTACAGCACTTCGGGGGCGTTTAAACTAATTTGGCAGGGGGATGGGAAACTGATTTGTAGTCCAGGAGATAGCGTTGCTGGAGTTCAGGAAGTTGAGGGTAGTGCAGTACTGAGGAAGGTACCAAGGTCACAAGAGTGGACCTGCAGGCATGAATGTGGTTTGAAATGTGTCTACTTCAATGCCAGGAGCATCCGGAATAAGGTTGGTGAGCTTGAAGCATGGATTGGTACCTGGGACTACGACGTTGTGGCCATTACAGAGACGTGGATAGAACAGGGGCAGGAATGGTTGTTGGAGGTTCCGGGATTTAGATGTTTCAGTAAGATTAGGGAAGGTGGTAAAAGAGGTGGAGGAGTAACATTGTTAATCAAGGATAGTATAATGGCTGCAGAAAGGCAGTTTGAGGAGGATCTGTTCACTGAGGTAGTGTGGGCTGAAGTTAGAAATAGGAAAGGAGCGGTAACTTTGTTAGGAGTTTTCTATAGGCCCCCAAACAGTAACAGTGATGTGGAGGAAAAGATTGCAATGCAGATTTTGGATAGGTGCGGTAGTCACAGGGTAGTTGTCATGGGTGACTTTAACTTTCCAAATATTGATTGGAACCACTATAATTCGAATAGTTTGGATGGGGCTGTTTTTATCCAGTATGTGCAGGAGGGTTTCCTCATACAATATGTGGATAGACCGACAAGAGGTGGGGCCACATTGGATTTGGTACTGGGTAATGAACCGGGCCAAGTGTTAGATTTGGTTGTGGGAGAACACTTTGGAGATAGTGACCACAATTCAGTGACTTTCACTGTAGCAATGGAGAGTGATAGGAACATGCGGCAGGGCAAGGTTTATAACTGGGGGAAGGGTAATTACGATACGATTAGGCAAGAATTGGGGAGCATAAGATGGAAACAGGAATTGTCAGAGATAGGCACAATTGAGATGTGGAGCTTGTTCAAGGAGCAAATACTGTGTGTCTTTGATATGTATGCCCCTGTCAGGCAGGGAGGAAATGGTCGAGTGAGGGAACCATGGTTTATAGAACATAGAAAATACAGCACAGAACAGGCCCTTCGGCCCACGATGTTGTGCCGAACCTTTGTCCTAGATTAATCATAGATTATCATTGAATTTACAGTGCAGAAGGAGGCCATTCGGCCCCTCGAATCTGCACCGGCTCTTGGAAAGAGCACCCCACCCAAACTCAACACCTCCACCCAACACCAAGGGCAATTTGGACATTAAGGGCAATTTATCATTGGCCAATTCACCTAACCCGCACATCATTGGATTGTGGGAGGAAACCGGAGCACCCGGAGGAAACCCACGTAGACACGGGGAGGTTACAAAAGAGGTTGAATGTCTTGACAAGAGGAAGAAGGGGGCTTATGTAAGGATGAGAAAACAAGGTTCAGTTAGGGCACTTGAGGGATACAAGATAGCTAGGAAGGAGCTCAAGGAAGGGTTTAGGAGAGCTAGGCGGGGGCATGAGAAGTCCTTGGCGGGTAGGATCAAGGAAAACCCCAAGGCTTTTTACACTTATCTGAGGAATCAAAGAATGACCAAGGTGAAGTTAGGGCTGGTCAAGGACAGTAGTGGGAACGTGTGCATGGAGTCTGAAGATATAGGAGGCCCTAAATGAATACTTTTCTTCAGGAAGTGTTCACAAAGGAGAGGGGCCATGTTGTTGAGGAGGATAGTGCGATACAGGCTGGAGGTAGATATTCGGAAGGAAGATGTGTTAGAAATTTTGAGAAGCCTGAGGATAGATAAATCCCCTGGGCCTGATGGGATATATCCTAGGATTCTTTGGGAGGCGAGGGATGAGATTGCAGAGCCTTTGGCTTTGACCTTTCTGTCCTCACTGTCTACAGGAATAGTGCCAGAAGACTGGAGAGAGGCGAATGGTGTCCCCTTGTTCAAGAAAGGGAATAGGTATAACCCTGGGAATTATAGGCCAGTTAGTCTCACTTCAGTCATAGGTAAATTATTGGAAAGGGTCCTGAGGGATAGGATTTATGATCATTTGGAAAGATACAGCTTAATCCAGGATAGTCAGCACGGATTTGTGAGGGGTAAGTCTTGCCTCACAAGTTTGATTGTATTCTTTGAGGAGGTAACTAAGTACATAGATGAAGGTAGAGCAGTTGATGTCGTATACATAGATTTTAGTAAGGCGTTTGATAAGGTGCCCCATGGTCGGCTCATGCAGAAAGTAAGGAGGCATGGCATCGAGGGAAATTTGGCCGATTGGATCAGTAACTGGCTATCACACAGAAGACAGAGGATGGTGATAGATGGTAAATTGTCATCCTGGAGCCCAGTCACCAGCGGTGTACCACAGGGATCAGTGCTGGGTCCTTTGCTATTTGTGATTTTTATCAATGACTTGGATGATGGAGTTGAAGGGTGGGTCAGTAAATTTGCTGATGACACCAAGATTGGTGGAGTAGTGGATAATGTGGAGGGCTGTTGTAGGCTGCAAAGAGACATTGATAGGATGCAGAGCTGGGCTGAAAAGTGGCAGATGGAGTTTAACCCTGATAAGCGTGAGGAGATTCATTTTGGTAAGACAAATTTGAATGCGGATTACAGGGTTAACGGCAGGGTTCTGAAGAATGTGGAGGAGCAGAGAGATCTTGGAGTTCATGTCCATAGATCTCTGAAAGTTGCCACCCAAGTGGATAGAACCGTGAAGTTAGCATTTATTAACAGGGGGATTGAGTTTAAGAGCCTCTTGAGTTTAAGAGGTTATGCTGCAACTGTACAAGACCTTGGTTAGACCACATTTGGAGTATTGTGTGCAGTTCTGGTCACCTCATTATAGGAAGGATGTGGAATCATTGGAAAAGGTGCAAAGGAGATTTACCAGGATGCTGCCTGGATTGGAGGGCAGGTCTTAAGAGGAAAGGTTGAGGGAGCTAGGAGCTCATTGGAGCGAAGGAGGGTGAGAGGTGACTTAATTGAGGTGTATAAGATGATGAGAGGGATAGATAGAGTGGCTGTTCAGCGACTTTTTCCTCAGGTAGATGTAGCTGTTACAAGGGGGCATAACTATAAGGTTCAG
The DNA here is from genome assembly GCF_047496885.1 of Scyliorhinus torazame. Taxonomy (NCBI): domain Eukaryota; kingdom Metazoa; phylum Chordata; class Chondrichthyes; order Carcharhiniformes; family Scyliorhinidae; genus Scyliorhinus; species Scyliorhinus torazame. The sequence goes on along the minus strand of NC_092731.1, from coordinate 6,584,785 downwards.
GGTGGAAGATATAGGAGGGATGTCAGAGCTAGGTTCTTTACTCAGAGAGTGGTTGGGGCATGGAACGCACTCCCAGCTATGGTAGTGGAGTTGGACACTTTAGGAACTTTCAAGCGGTTATTGGATGGGCATATGGAGTGCACTCGAATGATTGGGAGTAGATTGATTTGATCTTAGTTTCAGACTAGTTCGGCACAACATTGTGGGCCGAAGGGCCTGTACTGTACTGTACAGTTCTATGTACTCTAATTTAAAGCTGGCGCAGGCATGATTAGTTGAATGTCTGGGTCAGTTCTGGAATGACTGGGAGATACTGGGCTGGAATCTCCGGTCTCCCAGCCACGTGTTTTTTGGCGGCGAGCTGTGCGCTGACGGGATTCTCTGTTCCCACCGTTTATCAATGAGATTTCCCAATGTAACTACCCACGTCGCCGGAAAACCCACGGGTGGGAGTGCGCTGTTGGCGGGAAGAGAATTCGGACAGCGGAGAATAATAATAATCATTATTAGTGTCACAAGTAGGCTTACATTAACACTGCAATGAAGTTACTGTGAAAATCCCCTAGTCTCCACACTCCGGCGCCTGCTCGGGTACACGGAGGGAGAATTCAGAATGTCCAATTCACCTAACAGCACGTCTTTCGGGACTTGTGGGAGGAAACCGGAGCACCCGGAGGAAACCCACACGAACATGGGGAGAACGTGCAGACTCTGCACAGACAGTGACCCAAGCCGGGAATTGAACCTGCAGCCCTGTGAGTTGTGAAGCAACAGTGCTAACCACTGTGCTACCGTGCCCGGCCTGCCGTTTCAGGGTGAGAAGTTAGGCCGAGGCACGTTCTGCCCCCTCAAGCCCGTGTGAAAGTTTCCCAGTGTGGGAAGGAGATTATAACAATTCCCCGATGGTATATGGCTTCTACTAGGAGCGGGGCGACTAAGAAGGTGGTGGTGGACCCGAAGAAAGTGCGAGGGAACAGTGGCCGTGTGAAAGGCCACGGTTCTGAAGACGAGCAGGGGCGTTTCCTCCCACCTCACGGCCAACGTTGATCCCTCAACTACCCGTAAAGAAGAACACCTGGTCGTTATCACATCACCTTGCTGTGGGTGAGATCTTGCTGTGCGCAAATTACCTGTCAGGTTTCTGGCATCGTAACAGTGATTACCCTTCAAAAAGACGTCACTGGCGGTAAAGAGGTTTGGGACATTCTGAATGGCGCTACATGGACACAGGTTTACTCTTTAAACAATCACGTGTCTGGATCAGCATACTGAAATGTTCTCTACACTGGGGAGCTGACCTCACTGGCCAGAGATCAGCCCGCCATTTTGAAAGGGTTCCCTGATCTCCAAGTGAGCTTGAGGAGCCCCCCACCCCCCCCATGGGCATTACCCCATCACCCCCCCCCCCCCAAGAGAGAACACCCCAATATGGGTCGCTAATGGCCCCCCTTTGCAGGCCTCTCCACCCATTTACAGTCCCCCTCCTTCAGAACCCCCAGCGTAACCCCCCCCCCCCAACCTTCACGAGGCCCCTTCATACTCGCCCTAACCACCCCTTTCATGGGCATGGCTCCCCTTCAGGCCCTGGCCCTTGGCAGTGCCACCTGGGCACCCTGGTAGTGTCTGTCAGTGCCACTTGGACACATTGGCTATGCCAGGCTGGCGGTGCCATGGTGAAGTACTGGCAGTGCCTTAGTGCCAGAGGCAGAGCAAGGGGGCCACCCTGCCCCGGTCCCTGACCACCCAGGGGTCTCCAATGCCTTGGGAAACCCCCCATTTGCCATTAGGCCTGGTCCATGTTTGTATGGATCAGTACTAAATACTGCCTGGTCTAGGCCTCGCTGGGGAGGAGGTTAGGTCCTGGGCTCCGGGAGAACCTGCCGCTAGCATAGATAAATGAGTTAGACAGATGGATAAGGGAGTTCAGAAATACTGGCGGGCAGGCAGCCAAATGGAGTTGGTCACAATTAGATCAGCCACAAATGAATTGGAGGGGCTGAGTGGCATCCTCCTGTGCGAAACAGAAATGTGTGTGTAAACGTGTTGAGTAATTTCCTTTTATTGAGAACATTAGAGGTTGTTGGTGCAGCTATGTTTGTGGAGTGGATCAATGCATTGTCCACAAGTTTATTCCCAACTCTGTGCTGTGTTAGGCGATGAATTGGTTTGGGAGTTGGGTTACTGCATTGTGGACACTCTGAATTTCCCTCTTTCCCATTCATTGTCCTTATAAATGAATAGAACAGGGGACACTGGATAACACACCTGCAGATCACACCAATCCTCTATGATTTCAGGACAATTTCCGGCTGACTAACTGTCATGTGTTCTATTCCCTGATCAGTGGCACTTTTGGACACAGTAATATTTTATCCTGGGTAATAGTCAATTCCATAATTTGTCAAATGAAGGAGCTCGAATCTCAATCCCCGAAATCACCTGTTAACCTCAACAATCTATACCTCCCCTCCCTCGGAAATACATCAACTGTGGTACTTTGACAAGGAATGGCTCAACTTGGAATAAATGGTCGCTCAGAACTTGAACCGTGCGATGTCCATAGAACCATGGAATCCTTACAGTGCTGAAGGAGACCATTCGGCCCATCGAGTCTGCATTGACCCTCTGAAAGAGCACCCCACCTAGGCCCGCTCCCCCCGCCCTATCCCGTAACCCCACCTAACCTGCACATATTTGGACTGTGGGGGGAAACCGGAGCACCCGGAGGAAACCCACGCAGACACGGGGAGAACGTGCAGACTCCACACAGACAGTGACCCAGCGGGGAATCGAAGCTGGGACCCTGGCGCTGTGAGGCAGCCGTACTGACCACCGTGCCACCCGTATCAGTGAGGGGAACATTGGAATTTTGCTAGGACACAGACAGGGGGTGCAGAGCTTTGGCGCTGAGCTGTGTGGGGCGCACGCACCTCCTAATGACTGGGTAAAGAGGTAGCATAAGCACGATAGGCCGAATGGCCTGCTCCTGTGCTGTGTCTGCTGGTTGGCTCCTGGTCTTTCTGCTTGTCCGGGGTGCAACTGCTGGGGTGGGGAATGGAGAACACCGACCTCAGTTCAGCTGAATCACTGACACAATGTGGGCATGCGGAGACCTCCTGTGACAGTGCACAGAACCACAGGACAAGCTGAGCTCCACTCCTGCACCAGCACCTTCCTGCCTGGGTTAGACATAGGAACGGGAGGCCATTCAGCCCATAGAGCCTATTCCCTCCTTCAGTGGAATCATGGTCATGGTGACCTAACTCTATATATCCACTTTTGCCCCATTTCTCTTAATACCTTAGATACTGGAGATCCATCAATCTCCGAGTTAAATTTAACTAATGATGTAGGATCAAAGGCCATTTGTGGAAGAGTTCCAAGCTTTTCCCGCTCCTTTGTATGTAGAAATGTTCCTAATTTCACTCGAAATTTTAGGCTCTACCCCTATTCAGACTCGTCAAAAGTGGGGAGACGGGGCAGCACGGTGGCGCAGTGGTTAACGCCTTACGGCGCCGAGGTCCCAGGTTCGATCCCGGCTCTGGGTCACTGTCCGTGTGGAGTTTGCACATTCTCCCCGTGCCTGCGTGGGTTTCGCCCCCACAACCCAAAGATGTGCAGGGCAGGTGGATTGGCCGCGCTAAATTGCCCCTTAATTGGAAAAAATGAATTGGGTACTCTAAATTTATTTTAAAAAAGTGGGAGATTTAGAAGTGAGAGTTACACAGTGTGTGTGTGTGTGTGTGTGTGTGCGTGTGTGTGCGTGCGTACACGTGTGTGCGTGTGTGTGCGTGTGTGTACACGTGCGTGTGTGTCCCGATTACCACCTCCGCTGGGCACTGGCACCAGAGCAGCCTCCACACCTCCTCACAGCAGCACAAGGGAAGCAGGTGGATCTCCAATGAGGAACATTACACAAGATGATAGGTCACTTGTTAATCTCCACCCGTTTACAGAGAGCAACGCTTTGCCGATCAGAATCTCACTGCTGCTTCTGACACTGATGGTTTTTTTTGATCCGTTGTTTTGACACAAAGTTCACTGAGTCACAAAGGAGTTAAACATGGGAGATAATGTCTCGGTTACACCTTCATCTCATCGCCGGAAAAACGCTGCGGAAACACACAACGGCTGAGATATCTTTCCAAAGTGTTTCTGGTCAGGTTCGTGTCCTCGTTCTCTGCCACACAGGTGGCCAGGGAGTGAGGGAGCTGTTTGTGACACTGGGGAATGTTCCATTTAACTCAGTCTCGCTCATGTTTCCAGTCTGGGAATGAGCATTCGGCCCTATTCAACCCTATTCTTTCCATCACCCATATTGCAGCCTTTGGCTGGTCCTTTCATGACCTCAGCCTCCTCCTTCCAAGGCTACAGGTTCCAGCTGCTGTTGATCTGGGTGAAGGCAGACCCCCCACCCACCCGTCCCGAAACCTGCCCCCTCAGAAACCCGCTTGCCAGCTCTGAGACGCTGGGGCAGGGCCAGCGGGCTGTGTGCATGGGAATCGCTGAACACCAGGCAGGTCGAACCCATCTCAGGTTAGGTTACACACCGGATTTAAATACTATTTACAGGCATTGTTCTGGCAGGCACTCATCTCAATGCAGCCGGCAGGATCTTGCTGTGCACACACAGGCTGGACTACGCGGATGTTGTACATCACAACAGTGACTGTGTTTTAAAAGCGCTGGTGTGGCCCGAAAGCATTTTATGACATCCAATGGTAGCTGGAAACCTTTTCAGCTCCTTTGTCGAGGGCTGTGGGGGCAAATCCTGTTCATTGCGAATACAGAAACAGACACCGGTGGTTTTCGGGGTGAGATTTCTTTCCGGAATTCTGGTCATTGCCGAGTTCTCCAAACTCAGCCTGTGTGAGGGCGATGGGTTGGGATGGGAAAGTAACGTCTCCTGTCACTGGGGACGGGAGGGAAGCCGGGTTTCCCGCATCCTACCCAATGGATGTTGCAGGACAGGACGTGATGCCTGCCCTAGTCGATCTGCCGGCCAATACTCACAGCTTCAGCTCACACGCGAAGTGCGAGTGGATGAATGGAGGACGCTGAAGGGGGGGGGGGGGGGGGGGGGGTTGAAGGTCAGAGATAGTTGGGGGGGGGGGGTTGAAGGTCAGTGACAGTGGGGGGGGGGGGGGGTTGAAGGTCAGAGATAGTGGGGGGGGGGTTGAAGGTCAGAGATAGTGGGGGGGGTTGAAGGTCAGTGACAGTGGGGGGGGGGTTGAAGGTCAGAGACAGTGGGGGGGGTTGAAGGTCAGTGACAGTGGGGGGGGGTTGAAGGTCAGTGACAGTGGGGGGGGCGTTGAAGGTCAGAGATAGTGGGGGGGTTGAAGGTCAGAGACAGTGGGGGGGGTTGAAGGTCAGAGACAGTGGGGGGGGTTGAAGGTCAGAGACAGTGGGGGGGGGGTTGAAGGTCAGAGACAGTGGGGGGGGGTTGAAGGTCAGAGACAGTGGGGGGGTTGAAGGTCAGAGACAGTGGGGGGGGTTGAAGGTCAGAGACAGTGGGGGGGGTTGAAGGTCAGAGACAGTGGGTGGGGGGTTGAAGGTCAGAGACAGTGGGGGGGGGTTGAAGGTCAGAGACAGTGGGGGGGGGGGGGTTGAAGGTCAGTGACAGTGGGGGGGGTTGAAGGTCAGACAGTGGGGGGGGGGTTGAAGGTCGGTGACAGTGGGGGGGGGTTGAAGGCCAGAGACAGTGGGGGGGGGGGGTTGAAGGTCAGTGGCAGTGGGGGGGGGTTGAAGGTCAGAGACAGTGGGGGGTTTGAAGGTCAGTGACAGTGGGGGGGGGTTGAAGGTCAGAGACAGTGGGGGGGGGGGTTGAAGGTCAGAGACAGTGGGGGGGGTTGAAGGTCAGTGACAGTGGGGGGGGGGGGGTTGAGGTCAGAGACAGTGGGGGGGTTGAAGGTCAGAGACAGTGGGGGGGGGGGTTGAAGGTCAGTGGCAGTGGGGGGGGAATTGAAGGTCAGTGACAGTGGGGGGGGGGGGGGGTTGAAGGTCAGAGACAATGGGGGGTTGAAGGTCAGTGACAGTGGGGGGGGGGTTTGAAGGTCAGTAACAGTGGGGGGGGTTGAAGGTCAGACAGTGGGGGGGGGTTGAAGGTCAGACAGTGGGGGGGGTTGAAGGTCAGTGACCGTGGGGGAGGGTTGAAGGTCAGAGACAGTGGGGGAGGGGTTGAAGGTCAGAGACAGTGGGGGGGGGGGGAGAAGCTGAAGGTCAGAGACAGTGGGGGGGGTTGAAGGTCAGACAGTGGGGGGGGGGTTGAAGGTCAGACAGTGGGGGGGGTTGAAGGTCAGTGACCGTGGGGGAGGGTTGAAGGTCAGAGACAGTGGGGGAGGGGTTGAAGGTCAGAGACAGTGGGGGGGGGGGAGAAGCTGAAGGTCAGAGACAGTGGGGGGGGTTGAAGGTCAGAGACAATGGGGGGTTGAAGGTCAGAGACAGTGGGGGTGTTGAACGTCAGAGACAGTGGGGGGGGGGGGTTTGAAGGTCCGAGACAGTGGGGGGGTTTGAAGGTCAGAGACAGTTGGGGGGGGGGGGGTTGAAGGTCAGAGACAGTTGGGGGGGGGGGTTGAAGGTCAGAGACAGTTGGGGGGGGGGGGGGTTTGAAGGTCAGAGACAGTTGAGGGGGGGGTTTGAAGGTCAGTGACAGTGAAGGGGGGGGGGGTTGAAGGTCAGTGACGGGGGGTGGTGGAATTGAAGGTCATTGATAGTGGGGAGGTGTTGAAGGCCACTGACAGGGCGGCACAGTAGCACGGTGGTTAGAACATAGAACATTACAGCGCAGTACAGGCCCTTCGGCCCTCGATGTTGCGCCGACCTGTGAAACCACTCTAAAGCCCATCTACACTATTCCCTTATCGTCCATATGTCTATCCAATGACCATCTGAATGCCCTTAGTGTTGGCGAGTCCACTACTGTTGCAGGCAGGGCATTCCAGGCCCTTACTACTCTCTGAGTAAAGAACCTACCTCTGACATCTGTCTTATATCTATCTCCCCTCAATTTAAAGTTATGTCCCCTCGTGCTAGACATCACCATCCGAGGAAAAAGGCTCTCACTGTCCACCCTCTCCAATCCTCTGATCATCTTGTATGCCTCAATTAAGTCACCTCTTAACCTTCTTCTCTCTAACGAAAACAGCCTCAAGTCCCTCAGCCTTTCCTCATAAGATCTTCCCTCCATACCAGGCAACATTCTGGTAAATCTCCTCTGCACCCTTTCCAATGCTTCCACATCCTTCCTATAATGCGGCGACCAGAATTGCACGCAATACTCCAAATGCGGCCGCACCAGTTTTGTACAGCTGCAACATGACCTCATGGCTCTGAAACTCAATCCCTCTACCAATAAAAGCTAACACACCGTACGCCTTCTTAACAACCCTCTCAACCTTCAGGGATCTATGTACATGGACACCGAGATCTCTCTGCTCATCCACACTGCCAAGAATCTTACTATTAGCCCAGTACTCTGTCTTCTGTTATTCCTTCCAAAATGAATCACCTCACACTTTTCTGCATTAAACTCCATTTGCCACCTCTCAGCCCAGCGCTGCAGGTTATCTATGTCCCTCTGTAACTTGTAACATCCTTCCGCACTGTCCACAACTCCACCGACTTTAGTGTCATCTGCAAATTTACTCACCCATCCTTCTACGCCCTCCTCCAGGTCATTTATAAAAATGACAAACAGCAGTGGCCCCAAAACACATCCTTGTGGTACACCACTAGTAACTGGACTCCAGTCTGAACATTTCCCATCAACCACCACCCTTTGTCTTCTTCCAGCTAGCCAATTTCTGATCCAAACTGCTAAATCACCCTGAATCCCATGCCTCCGTATTTTCTGCAGTAGCCTACCGTGGGGATCCCTATCAAACGCTTTACTGAAATCCATATACACCACATCAACGGCTTTACCCTCATCCACCTGTTTGGTCACCTTCTCAAAGAACTCTATAAGGTTTGTGAGGCACAACCTACCCTTCACAAAACCGTGTTGACTATCTCTAATCAAATTATTTCTTTCCAGATGATTATACACCCTATCTCTTCTAAACCTTTCCAAGATTTTGCCTACAGCAGAAGTAAGGCTCACTGGTCTATAGTTACCGGGGTTGTCTCTACTCCCCTTCTTGAACAAGGGGACAACATTTGCTATCCTCCAGTCTTCTGGCACTATTCCTGTAGACAAAGATGACTTAAAGATCAAAGCCAAAGTCTCAGCAATCTCCTCCCTAGCTTCCCAGAGAATCCTAGGATAAATCCCATCCGGCCCAGGGGACTTATCTATTTTCACACTTTCCAGAATTGCTAACACCTCCTTCTTATGAACCTCAAGCCCTTCTAGTTTAGTAGCCTGAATCTCAGTATTCTCCTCGACAACATTGTCTTTTTCCTGTGTGAATACTGACAAAAAATATTCATTTAACACCTCTCCTATCTCCTCGGACTCCAAGCACAACTTCCCACTACTGTCCTTGACTGGCCCTACTCTTACCCTAGTCATTCTTTTATTCCTGACATATCTATAGAAAGCTTTAGGGTTATCTTTGATCCTACCTGCCAAAGACTTCTCATGTCCCCTCCTGGCTCTTCTTAGCTCTCTCTTTAGGTCCTTCCTAGCTAACTTGTAACTCTCGAGTGCCCAAACTGAACCTTCATGTCTCATCTTTACATAAGCCTCCTTCTTCCTCTTGACTGCTTGACGGTTCCCTTGCTTGACCACTTCCTCCCTGCCTGACAGGTACATACTTATCAAGGACACGCAGTAGCTGTTCCTTGAACAAGCTCCACATTTCCATTGTGCCCATCCCCTGCAGTTTTCCTCTCCATCCGATGCATCCTAAGTCTTGCCTCATCACATCATAATTGCCTTTCCCCCAGATATAACTCTTGCCCTGCGATATATACCTATCCCTTTCCATCACTAAAGTAAACTTAATCGAATTGTGGTCACTATCACCAAAGTGCTCACCTACCTCCAAATCTAACACCCGTCCTGGTTCATTACCCAGTACCAAATCCAATATGGCCTCGCCTCTCGTTGGCCTATCTACATACTGTGTCAGGAAACCCTCCTGCACACATTGGACAAAGACAGACCCATCTAAAGTACTCGAACAATAGCGTTTCCAGTCAATATTTGGAAAGTTAAAGTCTCCCATAACAACTACCCTGTTGCTTTCGCTCCTATCTAGAATCATCTTTGCAATCCTTTCCTCTACATCTCTGGAACTTTTCGGAGGCCTATAGAAAACCCCTAACAGGGTGACCTCTCCTTTCCTGTTTCTAACCTCAGCCCATACTACCTCAGTAGACGAGTCCTCATCAAACGTCCTTTCTGCCACTGTAATACTGTCCTTGACTAACAATGCCACCCCTCCCCCTCTTTTACCACCTTCCCTGAGCTTACTGAAATATCTAAAGCCCGGCACCTGCAACAACCATTCCTGTCCCTGCTCTATCCATGTCTCCGAAATGGCCACAACATCGAAGTCCCAGGTACCAACCCATGCCGCAAGTTCACCCACCTTATTCCGGATGCTCCTGGCGTTGAAGTGGACACACTTTAAACCACCTTCCTGCCTGCCGGTACACTCCTGCAACTTTGAAACCTTACTCATGACCTCACTACTCTCAACCTCCTGTATACTGGAGCTACAATTCAGGTTCCCAAGCCCCTGCTGAACTAGTTTAAACCTTCCCGAAGAGCATTAGCAAATGTTTAGCATGGTTGCTTCACAGCTCCAGGGTCCCAAGTTCGATTCCCCGCTGGGTCACTGTCTGTGCGGAGTCTGCACGTTCTCCCAGTGTCTGCATGGGTTTCCTCCGGGTGCTCCGGTTTCCTCCCACAGTCCAAAGATGTGCAGGTTAGGTGGATTGGCCACGATCAATTAGTGTCCAAAAGGTTAGATGGGGTTACTGGGTTATGGGATAGGATGGAGGTGCTCTTTCCAAGGACTGGTGAAGACACGATGGGCCGAATGGCCTCCTTCTGCACTGTAAATTCTATGATTCTATGACAGAGGGTGAGGTGGTGGAAGGTCAGTGACGGGGGGGGAGGGAGGGGGTGGAAGGTCAGTGACAGTGGGGGAGGGGGTGGAAGGTCAGTGACAGTGGGGGAGGGGGTGGAAGGTCAGTGACAGTGGGGGAGGGGGTGGAAGGTCACTGACAGTGGGGGAGGGGGTGGAAGGTCACTGACAGTGGGGGAGGGGGTGGAAGGTCACTGACAGTGGGGGAGGGGGTGGAAGGTCACTGACAGTGGGGGAGGGGGTGGAAGGTCACTGACAGTGGGGGAGGGGGTGGAAGGTCACTGACAGTTGCGTGGAGCGCGTGGGGTCAATAAGCTATTGGCCAGAGATTCAAATGAACCCCAATCGATGAACCAGTTGAAAAACAAATGAAATCTGGTGACTCCCCCTGTCCACAGGCCGGGGCCGACATCATTGTCTGTATCGCTTTAATGATTCGATATAATCAAAGTTTTTGTGCAAGAAGAGGATTTGGTCAATGTCCTCTGGCAGCAGAGCTGACCTGGCCAGGTCTGGGATGCTATTGGAACAGAAGAACGCGGTGGTAGCCGAGACGGAGGTGGCAGGAATGGCCAGGTACTGCCTGGCTAGGTTGGCCACCGCCGGGAATCGATGCTCGTTGTTTTTCCACCACTCGAAGGGGTTGGTGTTGCGTTTACGCAGGGGCTCGGTCAGGTAGCTCTCCAGCTGCTGGTGAATCTCCGGCATGCGCTCAGTGGGGTCTTCGCCGAACAGGAGGTCGTACTCACACTGGCCGGGTCGGTGGCTCCCCTTGCGGTCCCGGTGCTTGCCGCCCAGCTCGTGTTCTCTGGCGCTGTGCTCGTCTGAGGAGGAGCTGGATGAGTGGGACTGAGGACTGACCACAGCACTGGACAGCATGTTCTTCACCTTATTGTGAACCTTGTCACGCGTGTCCGCACTCAGGAAGCGCAAGTCCTTGAATCGAGGATCTAAAAAGGATGCCACAATGGCCGGACTCTCCATCATTACATCGTCATCAGGGAGGTGCCAACGTTTAGCTATCTCAGTCCTGATCTTTGCGCTCACTGTCCGGACGATACAGCCTGGGTCACCATGGTGATGCATGAGGGCTGTTATCACCCCATGAAGGCAGGGGACCAAGGAGGACACAGAAGCATTCTGCTCTTCACTGAGGAAAGACGATGCTACTTTCAGAGTCTTTAGGATGGGCAGTAAATCCTGCAGGAGTTTCCACTGGTGATCAGAGAGGTTTTGGACAGTCAGACTCCCGGCTCGATCCTCCTCCAGCACCATGCTCACTGCCCAGCGCAGCTCCAACAGTCTCTCACACATGTCGAAGGTGCTGCTCCAGCGAGTGGCAGCGTCCATGACCAGTGCCAGCCTCTCTTTGTTCATCTCTGCCAGCTTGGCACCCAGTTCGGCATTTGCCCGGGGGCTGTGCACAAAGTGGTTGACGATGCGTCGAGCGACGCTCAGCGTGTGCTGCACCTGCTCCACCTGCAGCCCCAGTTTGATGCACAGCTGCAGCATGCGGCCAGCGCAACAGAGACTGGACCAGCCGAAGCGCTCCTGCAGCAGGCGGGCGCTGCTGAGCAGGCCGCTCGCGCTGTCGTGCACCACGCAGCTCACTGCTTTGCAGGAGACGCCAAACTCGCCGGCGACAGTGTAGAGCACCTCCCCGATGTAATCTGGCGCTGGGTTGTACTGGGGGGTGGTCTTGAGAACACAGCGGGCCAAGCGCCAGCGACAGTCAATGAAATGGCCCACAATGGTCAGGTAGGTCTGTTTGCCCTGTGACGTCCAGGTATCTGTGGAGAGAGTCAGAGATGGGACTGAGTGGAGATGGTGCTCCAGCTGTAACTTGGCGATGGTGTATTTGTGTCTCAGGCTAGTGGCTAAAAGTGTGCTTGATGGTATTTTATAACTCGGCTCCAGGAAGCCAACCAGCCTCTTAAAGCCCTCGTTATTGATGAGAGAGAGAGGCTGCAGGTCCCGGAAAACCATTCCCAGAATCAGGTCACTGATCACCTCCTCTCTTTTCTCCGAGCAAGGTCTGGCGTCGTGCAGGACCAGTTGGGAGATGCTCACCGGCTTGTTCTTCACTTCGTGCTCTTGCCCCATGGACTCTGAGGACGAGGACCCCTCGTCCTGGGACTGCCGGAGGTCGAGCTCACTGAGGTTGTGTTTGCGCCTGAGATGCTCGCGCAGGCTGGTCATACTGTTGTGGTAACACAGCTGCTTCCGGCACAGGCTGCATTCCACACAGCGCTCGTTCAGCTTCTTGAAGAACTCCCACGTCGTCTGCGCGCTTTCCTGGCAGCTCACAGGCGAGGCTCGTTTGTAGCTCGGCTCATTTCCCTTCCTCCTTCTGGACCCCACACTCCCATCCCTGGCCAGGTGATAGGATCGCAGAACCATGGAGAGCTCGTCTGCAAACAACACAATACATTCAGGGCACCTAGTTCATGGAATCAGACCATAACTCAGAATGTACATCAGAGAACCAGGCCATCAGACAACAGACCTGTACTGATGTTCATGGTCAAGTCTCCTGCCTTGACTTCTACCTCACCCTATCCTTCTATTCCTTTCCACCTCATATGTTTATCCAGCGTCCCCTTGTACGTCTCAAAACCGTTTACCTCCATCATTTCCCTTCAAAACTCTGGTGCGGCCGCATTTGGAGTATTGCGTGCAATTCTGGTCGCCGCATTATAGGAAGGATGTGGAAGCATTGGAAAGGGTGCAGAGGAGATTTACCAGAGTGTTGCCTGGTATGGAGGGAAGATCTTATGAGGAAAGGCTGAGGGACTTGAGGCTCTTTTCGTTAGAGAGAAGGTAGTTAAGAGGTGACTTAATTGAGGCATACAAGATGATCAGAGTATTGGATAGGGTAGACAGTGAGAGCCTTTTTCCTCGTTTGGTGATGTCTAGCACGAGGGGACATAGCTTTTAATTGAGGGGAGATAGATGCAAGATGATGTCAGAGGTAGGTTCTTTACTCAGAGTAGTAAGGGCGTGGATTGCCCACCTGCAACAGTAGTGGACTCGCCAACACGAAGGGCATTTAAACGGTCATTGGATAGACATATGGACAATAAGGGAATAGTGTAGATGGGCTTTAGAGTGGTTTCACAGGTCGGCGCAACATCGAGGGCCGAAGGGCCTGTACTGCGCTGTAACGTTCTATTCCCCGTGGGAGCAAATTCCACATTCTCCCAATCCTTGTGGGAGTGAGTCCCATATTCTCCCACCTCCTTGTGGGAGCGAGTCCCACATTGTCCCCACTCCCCGTGGGAGAGAGTTCCACATTCCCCCCCACTCCCCGTGGGAGCGAGCTCCACATTCCCCCCCACTCCCCGTGGGAGCGAGTCCCACATTCTCCCCACTCCCCGTGGGAGCGAGTTCCACATTCTCCCCGCTCCCCGTGGGAGCGAGTTCCACATTCTCCCCACTGCCTGTGGGAGCAAGTTCCACATTCTCCCCACTCCCCGTGGGAGCGAGCCCCACATTCTCCCCACTCCCCGTGAGAGCGAGTCCCACATTCCCCCCACTCCCCGCGGGAGCAAGCCCCACATTCTCCCCACTCCCTGTGGGAGCAAGTTCCACATTCTCCCCACTCCCCGTGGGAGCAAGTTCCACATTCTCCCCACTCCCCGTGGGAGCGAGTCCCACATTCTCCACACTCCCCGTGGAGCGAGCCCCACATTCTCCCCACTCCCCGTGGGAGCGAGTCCCACATTCCCCCCCACTCCCCGCGGGAGCGAGTTCCACATTCTCCTCGCTCCCACCAGCCGGCGCCGGGCTCCCACCAGCAGGGTACGGGCACCCACCAGCAGGGATAAGGGCTCCCACCAGCAGGGATAAGGGCTCCCACCAGCAGGATAAGGGCTCCCACCAGCAGGGATAAGGGCTCCCACCAGCAGGGATAAGGGCACCCACCAGCAGGGATAAGGGCTCCCACCAGCAGGGATAAGGGCTCCCACCAGCAGGGATAAGGGCTCCCAGCAGCAGGGTACGGGCACCCACCAGCAGGGTACGGGCACCCACCAGCAGGGTACGGGCTCCCACCAGCAGGGTACGGGCTCCCACCAGCAGGGTACGGGCTCCCACCAGCAGGGTACGGGCTCCCACCAGCAGGGTACGGGATCCCACCAGCAGGGTACGGGCTCCCACCAGCAGGGTACGGGCTCCCACCAGCAGGGTACGGGCTCCCACCAGCAGGGTACGGGCTCCCACCAGCAGGGTACGGGCTCCCACCAGCAGGGTACGGGCTCCCACCAGCAGGGTACGGGCTCCCACCAGCAGGGTACGGGCTCCCACCAGCAGGGTACGGGCTCCCACCAGCAGGGTACGGGCTCCCACCAGCAGGGTACGGGCTCCCACCAGCAGGGTACGGGCTCCCACCAGCAGGGTACGGGCTCCCACCAGCAGGGTACGGGCTCCCACCAGCAGGGTACGGGCTCCCACCAGCAGGGTACGGGCTCCCACCAGCAGGGTACGGGCTCCCACCAGCAGGGTACGGGCTCCCACCAGCAGGGTACGGGCTCCCACCAGCAGGGTACGGGCTCCCACCAGCAGGGATAAGGGCTCCCACCAGCAGGGTATGGGTACCCACCAGCAGGGTATGGGCTCCCACCAGCAGGGTATGGGCACCCACCAGCAGGGATAAGGGCTCCCACCAGCAGGGTACGGGTACCCACCAGCAGGGTACGGGTACCCACCAGCAGGGTACGGGTACCCACCAGCAGGGTACGGGTACCCACCAGCAGGGTACGGGTACCCACCAGCAGGGCACGGGTACCCACCAGCAGGGCACGGGTACCCACCAGCAGGGCACGGGTACCCACCAGCAGGGCACGGGTACCCACCAGCAGGGCACGGGTACCCACCAGCAGGGCACGGGTACCCACCAGCAGGTACAGGCTCCCACCAGCCGGCGACGGGCTCCCACCAGCAGGGTACGGGCTCCCACCAGCAGGGATAAGGGCTCCCACCAGCAGGGTATGGGTACCCACCAGCAGGGTATGGGCTCCCACCAGCCGGCGCCGGGCTCCCACCAGCCGGGATAAGGGCTCCCACCAGCCGGCGCCGGGCTCCCACCAGCAGGGATAAGGGCTCCCACCAGCAGGGTATGGGTACCCACCAGCAGGGATAAGGGCTCCCACCAGCAGGGATAAGGGCTCCCACCAGCAGGGATAAGTGCTCCCACCAGCAGGGATAAGGGCTCCCACCAGCAGGGATAAGGGCACCCACCAGCAGGGTACGGGCTCCCACCAGCAGGGTACGGGCTCCCACCAGCAGGGTACGGGCTCCCACCAGCAGGGTACGGGCTCCCACCAGCAGGGTACGGGCTCCCACCAGCAGGGTACGGGCTCCCACCAGCAGGGATAAGGGCTCCCACCAGCAGGGATAAGGGCTCCCACCAGCAGGGATAAGGGCTCCCACCAGCAGGGATAAGGGCTCCCACCAGCAGGGATAAGGGCACCCACCAGCAGGGTACGGGTACCCACCAGCAGGGTACGGGTACCCACCAGCAGGGTACGGGTACCCACCAGCAGGGTACGGGTACCCACCAGCAGGGTACGGGTACCCACCAGCAGGGTACGGGTACCCACCAGCAGGGTACGGGTACCCACCAGCAGGGTACGGGTACCCACCAGCAGGGTACGGGTACCCACCAGCAGGGTACGGGTACCCACCAGCAGGGTACGGGTACCCACCAGCAGGGTACGGGTACCCACCAGCAGGGTACGGGTACCCACCAGCAGGGTACGGGTACCCACCAGCAGGGTACGGGTACCCACCAGCAGGGTACGGGTACCCACCAGCAGGGTACGGGTACCCACCAGCAGGGTACGGGTACCCACCAGCAGGGTACGGGTACCCACCAGCAGGGTACGGGTACCCACCAGCAGGGTACGGGTACCCACCAGCAGGGTACGGGTGCCCACCAGCAGGGTACGGGTACCCACCAGCAGGGTACGGGTGCCCACCAGCAGGGTACGGGTACCCACCAGCAGGGTACGGGTACCCACCAGCAGGGTACGGGTACCCACCAGCAGGGTACGGGTACCCACCAGCAGGGTACGGGTACCCACCAGCAGGGTACGGGTACCCACCAGCAGGGTACGGGTACCCACCAGCAGGGTACGGGTACCCACCAGCAGGGTACGGGTACCCACCAGCAGGGTACGGGTACCCACCAGCAGGGTACGGGTACGCACCAGTAGGGTACAGATGCTGAATCTGTTTTGGTCAAAGGGAAAATGCTGCCATTGAATAATTGTTTTGCAATTATCAGTTTGCAATTTGTTTATTCTGCGTCGGTTTACACTTCTAGTCAGCCTTTGTGATAGCCTCCCCACCCACCCCAAGACGGGTTTAGGGTTGAATTTACTGACAGAGTTAGTTAGCACTGGCTAAATTTGATCTAAGATTCCACACTATACTGTGACTGTACCTTCAGCTAATGCAGTGCAGGATTCGGCAACCCCAGCAAAGGGGT